>NC_086446.1:516425819-516725819 GCF_028390025.1 Pseudophryne corroboree
TTAGTCATAAATTTGGCAATAAACAATTACAAACGGCAACGAAACATACAACCCCACTCCACACTCCTCAACACTCCACCAGGGCCTTCCACTTCCTATGTTTCCACAAGCCTTCCGCATCCTCAACACCACCCTTGTGCCTATCCCACTGAAAACAAAAATACAGCTTTCCCAAAGCCATCCGCACACATTCTTTAACAACAATATCATCCTTTTTGAACACCAAAATATTCCGCACGTCCCACAACACTTCCGACACACATGCCATGAATAACCATAACAGACGCTTATTTACCTTACCACTCGCCCCTAAACCATACATAGCCACCTTCCAACTCATCATCCTAACCCCAGTCAACTCCTTACATAAACCACCCAACACCTTCCACACACTCTGAGCATATCCACAATTCCAAAACAAATGCAGCCCACTTTCACATCCTAGACAAGATGCCCTCGGACATTCAGCCGATCGTACCAAATCCCTCTTCTTCTGAAACTCCCTCACCGGCAAGACTCCATGTAGCTTCATCCACACAATCTCTCTCTGTCTATTTGTCTGCCCACTCACACGTAATCCCGTCCATGCTATAGCACTCTCCTTAGACGTCAACCCCTCAATCACACAAAAATCCTCCCTATCTTTCAAACGCCGAACCACTTTCTTTTTGTCCCTCCATTCTTCCAAGCTCACCTCTAACAACTCAAACTTACGGATAAAAGATTCAACCAAAGAATACCACCCACTCACATGATATGCCATTGGTACTGCATTATCTCTCACTCTCCACTTCAAACCACACAACATCCAACCCGCCATATAACGCATCATGCACGCCGCTTTTGTGCTCCCATCCAACATACGCAAAACCTGACAAATATAGTTTATCCCAAAAAACACTTCCAAATTTGGAAAATTAACACCTCCATTTTTACACTCTTTCACCACAAACACTCGCTTCAATCTCTCCATCCGACCACCCCAGAAAAAAAGAAACAATATCCGATTTAGCTTCTTCACACAACCACTTCCCGGAGGGAAAACGTTTGCAACATATAAGAGCATAGGCAACACCACAGCTTTAATAATTAGCACTTTGCCAAAAATAGTCATTTTCCTCAGACTCCAGAAGTTTACCTTCTGAGCCACTTTTCGACCCACAACATCCCAACTTTCTTTTCCTTTCAAATTCTCATCAAAAATCACTCCCAAAACTTTCAAACCCCCGCTCACACATTCCATTTGATTATCACTCACTGACGCATTTCCAAACACTTTCAACTTAGATTTATCCCAATTCACTCGAAACGCAGACGCACCACAAAATAAGGACACGCGCAACTTCGCCCTCTCCAAAGCCACTTTCGACTGCCCCACAACCACAACATCATCCATATATGCCAACACTTTTACACACTTTCCACCACTCCCAGGCACCAAGAGCCCACGCATCACTTTATCTGCACGCAACATACACAGCAACGGTTCCAACACACAAATAAAAAGAATGGGTGACAAGGGGCATCCTTGTCTGACCCCCGAATCCACTCTCACATGATCGCTCAGGTTCCCATTCACCAAAATCCGACTAAACGCATCAACATACAATCCCTGCACCTTACGCACAAAACCATCCGGAAACCCCATACTCTTCAAAACTCTGAACATGAACACATGACATACTCTATCATACGCTTTTTCAAAATCTAAAGACATAACATACATATCCTCCTTTCGTCCCAAACTATCTCCAATCAGATCTCTAAACAACATCAAATTATCAGTCACTCTTCTTCCAGGCACCGCACACACTTGTTCTTCTCCAATCACTTGCCCAAGCACCTCCTTCATTCGCCATGCCAACAACTTAGCATACATCTTGTAATCTACATTCAACAACGTGATTGGCCTCCAATTTGCCAACACTTTCCTTTCACCCTTCTTGTATATCAACACAACCACACCCTCTTTCATCTCATCAATCATACCACCAGAATCAAAAATATAACTCAAAACCTCCACAAAATCAGCTTTAATCACATCCCACATACACACATAGAACTCGATCGGCAACCCATCACATCCAGGCGACTTATTCTTACGCATGCTTTTCAAAACCGACTCAACCTCACATTCCGTCACCGTGGTCATTAACATGTCACACTCACTCGCATCCACTGTCTCCGTTATTGCACTCAGAGCCTCATCAGCCATATCCACATCCATATTCTTCCACTCATATAATTTCTTATAAAAACGTTCAACTTCAAACATAATCCCATTACTATCACGAACATCCACACCACTATCATCCAACAGCACATCCATATCCCTAGCCGCCCCACACACTTTCTTAAAGAAAAATCTACTACACGTTTCATCTTTCTCCAAATGTTCAACTTTTGACCTAAAAATCAAGCTACGCCCTTTCTCATACAAACAGTCATCCACCTCACGCCGCACGCTCCTAATATCCTCAGACACATCCTCACCCAACTCTCTCATAGCATACAAAAAATCCAACCGCTTCAGGGCCCAATCATACTGCAGACGTTTCTTCCGCGCCACAGTACATCCAATTTTCCGAAAAAACCCACCAATCATACGTTTCACCCATACCCACCATTCAAGAACATTCGCAAAATCCTTTTTACGCTCACGCCACTGACCATATCGCACACGAAAACATTTGCGCACATACTCATCCTCCAGCAACCGAACATTCAGCTTCCACACGCCCCTTCCATACTTCACATCACTCCCACACTCGATCTTACACACCAAACATTCATGATCCGAATACACCACACACCGCTGATCAAAAGACACGTAACGCACACTCTTACCTAAAAACACATAATCCAACCTTGACACAATCATACCTCTATCTGCTTTATAAGTAGGTTTTGGATCATTCGCACTACTCACACGCGCCACATCCACCAAACTAAAATCCGCAATCAACCTCTTTAACATATTCCCTGTCACATCCACACGACTCACACCCGCACTCCTCCTATCCTTCACATCCATAATACAATTAAAATCCCCAACCATCATCACAGGCAATCGACCCGGCAAAAAATAAGTTACCTTTTCCAATAACTGTATCCGCTCGGCTTTATCAGCCGGCGCATAAACGTTGAATAAACGAAATTCAAAACCCTTATAACTAATATGTACCAAAAGGCATCTACCCGGAACAATAATAGTATATGAAATAAAAGAAAAATCCCGTCCCCTCGCTAAAACACCCACTCCATCATTCTTATTCAGCCGTGAGCCTGACCACACAGATACTCCATGAGGCCAGTCAGCAGCTGCAGGAGCCTCAGCAATACCACATTCCTGCAAGCAGAACAAATCACCCCCATTACAGTGTAGCTCATTTAATATAGCAATGCGTCTGGCCTTGGATTTAAGTCCCCGAACATTCAGGGACACTATAGAGAAGGACTTAGCCAGCATGAGATACAATTAAAGGGGGTAAAACATTTTACAGCAAGATATATGACGTCACGGCTTCAGGTCCCAGTGCAGGTCTCCATGAACGACTGAACAGCCTCCTCTGCCAGGTATGAGGTAACAGGGGAGCCCCCCTGCCCCTCTCCAGCAATAGGTGCAGGCACATCAGATATATATGTAGGGGCACTAGAAGCCATGGAATCAGCCTCCTCCCCCACAGTCTCCACAGAAGCAGACACTTCCATCCCCCCCTCCTCCCCCTCCTCCACAGACAATCCATCATAACGATTACTGGTAGGAATGTTGTGAGTACCTGTCAGCCTCTGCCGTTTTGCAGAGCCTGCAGCAGAAGCACTTCTCTTGTTTTTTACTACTGTAAAATCCTCCTCCACCACGGACGCTGCTCTGGACACTGTTGGGCTTCCTCCCCCCCCTGATACTGTATCCCACTCCACTGAGGCATCTGAATCTTCAGAGTCCGCATCCGAGGACTGCAGCCACTCTCTCCTTCTGTCCTCCGCTGCGCTACTCGCAGCGGAGCTATCCGGCGGCTGTGAGAGGAATTCATCAATGACAGCTGAGCCGCTGAGCCGCGGGGGGGCGGGGCTAAGCGCATCCTCGATCTCCTGAGCGCTACCCCCGGCGGCCGCAGCAGCAGCAGCGATCACAGCCGGAGCCGCTGCAGCAGGGTCACGTCTCACCCAGCGCTCTGTCACCATCAGGGGGGGCTCCCCCTCAGCCTGTAGAATTGGCGCCACGGCGCCAGACACCTCAGGAGGGGCTGTTACAAGGGGAGTCTCGTCAGGCATAACAGTAGAAGCAGGATCAGACACCCCGGCCGGGGTGCTGGCAGTTTCCGATACTTGCACCAGTGAATCACTCGCACACACTTCTGATGACACAGGGGCCACCTTGGGGGCATTTAATTTGCCAAGCACACTTGCTGCAGATGGCGGGGTATCTATAAGCCTCGTGCAGGTTCTCATTAAGTGGTCTTGACTCCCACACAGATCGCACTTTTTTTTTTGGGGACATTGCGCAGCTTCGTGGTCTCCCATTCCACAATTACGGCAGCATTTTCCTTTCATACAAGCCTCCTTTGTGTGTCCAAAGGAAAAACAGTTTCTACAATATAGAGGCTGGTCTGGGTAAAATAAAAAACCCCTTGCACCGCCAATCGAAAAATTTGCGGGTGGGTGCATAACACCCCCGATCCCCCCAGGGTCCAGGCGCAGCCGCACCCAGAACCGCGTTTTTCCATTGAAAATGCCCACATAGTTCTGTAGGCGCATACCGCCGCGGACAGACGAGCAGTATCTGGTCAGGAATGCCCTTATTTGGTCCGGTTCTACAAAGGGGTCGTACATATGTACTGTCAGGGGCCGTTCTGCTCCCATGAATAAGGGCAGCAAAGTCCACCCCTGGAGGAGGGGCTCATTAATATGGGCTCTTACCCTCTCATATGCGTTGATGCAGGTCTCCGGAAAATGGAAGGTGATGTCGAAAGTCCCCGCGTTGGCAAACTCCTGTATGCAGTATATGTCGTCTTTTTCCACTTTTGCCAAAGGTACCATGATTTTATGCCAAACGTGCATTAATGTGCGGTGCTGTCCTCCCACTGTCCTATCCAGCTGGATCCTGAACGTGTTTTTTGCACTTGTCATCCTGGCAGCCGCAGAGACTCCAGCGAGTTGTGATCCACTTCTCTCAAGCTCCCAGAGTCCCCAAAAGGGAAACCCTGAATCCTATAGGCCAGATCAGGCCCACAAGTGCACCTGATCTTAGCCAAAAGGCCGAGAAGCGATAACCCGAATGTGGGCTGAGGGACCGGCGCAACCGAAACAGGATCTACAATCCATCATGGAGAATCACCCTCCCCCACGCACGCTTACGCTATACTATCTGCAGATTGACTTGACTTTGGTTGGCGGCGGCGATCCCAGCAAAGAAGAGGGAGAAGGAAGGAGAAGTCCGGACTGACAAGCAGGCAGTCACCCAGGCGCGCGCGCAACCACATTCCATCACTCACTCCTGCATCGTGAGTTTTCTCTCCTCTCCTGTCTTGCTGGCTGCTTGACTGACTGACTGGCTGGCTGATGCACAATCATTTGCATTTGGTCCGCCTCCGACAACCACACCCACCAGACGTCTGCCGCCCGTCCCGTCTGTCCCTGCTGGCTCCGTGCTTATCACATTGACACAATGCTATGCACTTGCACTTCATCACTTAAGCAGTGGGACATTCATTCTGCAATGGAAGGTTCCCTGGCTGCCTTGAACCTCCTGTCTCTAAAATCTGGATTGTTTCAACCAACCCGTTCATCCTGGCAGATTTCAATTTTTCACTACAGTGTGAGGGCTCTGTGATGTCATCATGATGCACACTCTATGATGTCATCATGATGCGACACATGTGATGTCATCATTATGCGACACACGTGATGTCACAATGTGCTTGGCTGTACGGACTGCATTTGCTTGGCTTGCTAACTGACATCCACTTGAGGGAGACACACACCAGGAGATGGATGCAGCATATACACATACTGCAGAGCTTGTGCCTTTAGTGCCTGTAACAGCAACTATCCACACCTCCTGCAACCAGCGTGGACACCACCGCCACTAAAATAAAAATTAGTTCCAAACATGACCAGGTCGAAAAGACCAGCCGAAAGGATGATCATGATAGTAAGTTAAAAATGTAGGAATTCATTTCGAAGTGGTAATGCTTCTTCGTTCGTACTTAGTTTGCATTCAAGAATTAGGCCTACGTAGGCCTCACATCCAAATGCTGATCAACTGTTTCAATTTGTCTTGTGCAGAAGGAGGGAATTCAATGGAGACAAGAAGTAGACGATAAATAAGACTCCACACAGTAGTTCACACGTGCTTTTATTCATCCATTGTAACATTTTAATAGACAGCAAAGATTGAATACAATTTTGACACAGTATAAAAAGCATGCTTACAAAATCCAAGAGTTTATCAATGCAGCAGGCAAAAAAACATTGCAAATCCTGGGGAATAAGCTGAGAAGTCATCATTCATCTATTTTTGGAATACAGATTAGGAAAGGTGCACCGGTCCCGGAGGTACTGCAATACCGGGTCAATGCGTGGAGTGGACAGAGCAAGCTCTTCTTCCATCTCCCTGTTCTAAAAATCCATTTAATATATGGCCCCCAGATAGGGGGCGTATCAGATATTAAACTGATAAGAACAGATACTACACTTGATCTTAGCCAAAAGGCCGAGAAGCGATAACCCGAATGTGGGCTGAGGGACCGGCGCAACCGAAACAGGATCTACAATCCATCATGGAGAATCACCCTCCCCCACGCACGCTTACGCTATACTATCTGCAGATTGACTTGACTTTGGTTGGCGGCGGCGATCCCAGCAAAGAAGAGGGAGAAGGAAGGAGAAGTCCGGACTGACAAGCAGGCAGTCACCCAGGCGCGCGCGCAACCACATTCCATCACTCACTCCTGCATCGTGAGTTTTCTCTCCTCTCCTGTCTTGCTGGCTGCTTGACTGACTGACTGGCTGGCTGATGCACAATCATTTGCATTTGGTCCGCCTCCGACAACCACACCCACCAGACGTCTGCCGCCCGTCCCGTCTGTCCCTGCTGGCTCCGTGCTTATCACATTGACACAATGCTATGCACTTGCACTTCATCACTTAAGCAGTGGGACATTCATTCTGCAATGGAAGGTTCCCTGGCTGCCTTGAACCTCCTGTCTCTAAAATCTGGATTGTTTCAACCAACCCGTTCATCCTGGCAGATTTCAATTTTTCACTACAGTGTGAGGGCTCTGTGATGTCATCATGATGCACACTCTATGATGTCATCATGATGCGACACATGTGATGTCATCATTATGCGACACACGTGATGTCACAATGTGCTTGGCTGTACGGACTGCATTTGCTTGGCTTGCTAACTGACATCCACTTGAGGGAGACACACACCAGGAGATGGATGCAGCATATACACATACTGCAGAGCTTGTGCCTTTAGTGCCTGTAACAGCAACTATCCACACCTCCTGCAACCAGCGTGGACACCACCGCCACTAAAATAAAAATTAGTTCCAAACATGACCAGGTCGAAAAGACCAGCCGAAAGGATGATCATGATAGTAAGTTAAAAATGTAGGAATTCATTTCGAAGTGGTAATGCTTCTTCGTTCGTACTTAGTTTGCATTCAAGAATTAGGCCTACGTAGGCCTCACATCCAAATGCTGATCAACTGTTTCAATTTGTCTTGTGCAGAAGGAGGGAATTCAATGGAGACAAGAAGTAGACGATAAATAAGACTCCACACAGTAGTTCACACGTGCTTTTATTCATCCATTGTAACATTTTAATAGACAGCAAAGATTGAATACAATTTTGACACAGTATAAAAAGCATGCTTACAAAATCCAAGAGTTTATCAATGCAGCAGGCAAAAAAACATTGCAAATCCTGGGGAATAAGCTGAGAAGTCATCATTCATCTATTTTTGGAATACAGATTAGGAAAGGTGCACCGGTCCCGGAGGTACTGCAATACCGGGTCAATGCGTGGAGTGGACAGAGCAAGCTCTTCTTCCATCTCCCTGTTCTAAAAATCCATTTAATATATGGCCCCCAGATAGGGGGCGTATCAGATATTAAACTGATAAGAACAGATACTACACTTGATCTTAGCCAAAAGGCCGAGAAGCGATAACCCGAATGTGGGCTGAGGGACCGGCGCAACCGAAACAGGATCTACAATCCATCATGGAGAATCACCCTCCCCCACGCACGCTTACGCTATACTATCTGCAGATTGACTTGACTTTGGTTGGCGGCGGCGATCCCAGCAAAGAAGAGGGAGAAGGAAGGAGAAGTCCGGACTGACAAGCAGGCAGTCACCCAGGCGCGCGCGCAACCACATTCCATCACTCACTCCTGCATCGTGAGTTTTCTCTCCTCTCCTGTCTTGCTGGCTGCTTGACTGACTGACTGGCTGGCTGATGCACAATCATTTGCATTTGGTCCGCCTCCGACAACCACACCCACCAGACGTCTGCCGCCCGTCCCGTCTGTCCCTGCTGGCTCCGTGCTTATCACATTGACACAATGCTATGCACTTGCACTTCATCACTTAAGCAGTGGGACATTCATTCTGCAATGGAAGGTTCCCTGGCTGCCTTGAACCTCCTGTCTCTAAAATCTGGATTGTTTCAACCAACCCGTTCATCCTGGCAGATTTCAATTTTTCACTACAGTGTGAGGGCTCTGTGATGTCATCATGATGCACACTCTATGATGTCATCATGATGCGACACATGTGATGTCATCATTATGCGACACACGTGATGTCACAATGTGCTTGGCTGTACGGACTGCATTTGCTTGGCTTGCTAACTGACATCCACTTGAGGGAGACACACACCAGGAGATGGATGCAGCATATACACATACTGCAGAGCTTGTGCCTTTAGTGCCTGTAACAGCAACTATCCACACCTCCTGCAACCAGCGTGGACACCACCGCCACTAAAATAAAAATTAGTTCCAAACATGACCAGGTCGAAAAGACCAGCCGAAAGGATGATCATGATAGTAAGTTAAAAATGTAGGAATTCATTTCGAAGTGGTAATGCTTCTTCGTTCGTACTTAGTTTGCATTCAAGAATTAGGCCTACGTAGGCCTCACATCCAAATGCTGATCAACTGTTTCAATTTGTCTTGTGCAGAAGGAGGGAATTCAATGGAGACAAGAAGTAGACGATAAATAAGACTCCACACAGTAGTTCACACGTGCTTTTATTCATCCATTGTAACATTTTAATAGACAGCAAAGATTGAATACAATTTTGACACAGTATAAAAAGCATGCTTACAAAATCCAAGAGTTTATCAATGCAGCAGGCAAAAAAACATTGCAAATCCTGGGGAATAAGCTGAGAAGTCATCATTCATCTATTTTTGGAATACAGATTAGGAAAGGTGCACCGGTCCCGGAGGTACTGCAATACCGGGTCAATGCGTGGAGTGGACAGAGCAAGCTCTTCTTCCATCTCCCTGTTCTAAAAATCCATTTAATATATGGCCCCCAGATAGGGGGCGTATCAGATATTAAACTGATAAGAACAGATACTACACTTGATCTTAGCCAAAAGGCCGAGAAGCGATAACCCGAATGTGGGCTGAGGGACCGGCGCAACCGAAACAGGATCTACAATCCATCATGGAGAATCACCCTCCCCCACGCACGCTTACGCTATACTATCTGCAGATTGACTTGACTTTGGTTGGCGGCGGCGATCCCAGCAAAGAAGAGGGAGAAGGAAGGAGAAGTCCGGACTGACAAGCAGGCAGTCACCCAGGCGCGCGCGCAACCACATTCCATCACTCACTCCTGCATCGTGAGTTTTCTCTCCTCTCCTGTCTTGCTGGCTGCTTGACTGACTGACTGGCTGGCTGATGCACAATCATTTGCATTTGGTCCGCCTCCGACAACCACACCCACCAGACGTCTGCCGCCCGTCCCGTCTGTCCCTGCTGGCTCCGTGCTTATCACATTGACACAATGCTATGCACTTGCACTTCATCACTTAAGCAGTGGGACATTCATTCTGCAATGGAAGGTTCCCTGGCTGCCTTGAACCTCCTGTCTCTAAAATCTGGATTGTTTCAACCAACCCGTTCATCCTGGCAGATTTCAATTTTTCACTACAGTGTGAGGGCTCTGTGATGTCATCATGATGCACACTCTATGATGTCATCATGATGCGACACATGTGATGTCATCATTATGCGACACACGTGATGTCACAATGTGCTTGGCTGTACGGACTGCATTTGCTTGGCTTGCTAACTGACATCCACTTGAGGGAGACACACACCAGGAGATGGATGCAGCATATACACATACTGCAGAGCTTGTGCCTTTAGTGCCTGTAACAGCAACTATCCACACCTCCTGCAACCAGCGTGGACACCACCGCCACTAAAATAAAAATTAGTTCCAAACATGACCAGGTCGAAAAGACCAGCCGAAAGGATGATCATGATAGTAAGTTAAAAATGTAGGAATTCATTTCGAAGTGGTAATGCTTCTTCGTTCGTACTTAGTTTGCATTCAAGAATTAGGCCTACGTAGGCCTCACATCCAAATGCTGATCAACTGTTTCAATTTGTCTTGTGCAGAAGGAGGGAATTCAATGGAGACAAGAAGTAGACGATAAATAAGACTCCACACAGTAGTTCACACGTGCTTTTATTCATCCATTGTAACATTTTAATAGACAGCAAAGATTGAATACAATTTTGACACAGTATAAAAAGCATGCTTACAAAATCCAAGAGTTTATCAATGCAGCAGGCAAAAAAACATTGCAAATCCTGGGGAATAAGCTGAGAAGTCATCATTCATCTATTTTTGGAATACAGATTAGGAAAGGTGCACCGGTCCCGGAGGTACTGCAATACCGGGTCAATGCGTGGAGTGGACAGAGCAAGCTCTTCTTCCATCTCCCTGTTCTAAAAATCCATTTAATATATGGCCCCCAGATAGGGGGCGTATCAGATATTAAACTGATAAGAACAGATACTACACTTGATCTTAGCCAAAAGGCCGAGAAGCGATAACCCGAATGTGGGCTGAGGGACCGGCGCAACCGAAACAGGATCTACAATCCATCATGGAGAATCACCCTCCCCCACGCACGCTTACGCTATACTATCTGCAGATTGACTTGACTTTGGTTGGCGGCGGCGATCCCAGCAAAGAAGAGGGAGAAGGAAGGAGAAGTCCGGACTGACAAGCAGGCAGTCACCCAGGCGCGCGCGCAACCACATTCCATCACTCACTCCTGCATCGTGAGTTTTCTCTCCTCTCCTGTCTTGCTGGCTGCTTGACTGACTGACTGGCTGGCTGATGCACAATCATTTGCATTTGGTCCGCCTCCGACAACCACACCCACCAGACGTCTGCCGCCCGTCCCGTCTGTCCCTGCTGGCTCCGTGCTTATCACATTGACACAATGCTATGCACTTGCACTTCATCACTTAAGCAGTGGGACATTCATTCTGCAATGGAAGGTTCCCTGGCTGCCTTGAACCTCCTGTCTCTAAAATCTGGATTGTTTCAACCAACCCGTTCATCCTGGCAGATTTCAATTTTTCACTACAGTGTGAGGGCTCTGTGATGTCATCATGATGCACACTCTATGATGTCATCATGATGCGACACATGTGATGTCATCATTATGCGACACACGTGATGTCACAATGTGCTTGGCTGTACGGACTGCATTTGCTTGGCTTGCTAACTGACATCCACTTGAGGGAGACACACACCAGGAGATGGATGCAGCATATACACATACTGCAGAGCTTGTGCCTTTAGTGCCTGTAACAGCAACTATCCACACCTCCTGCAACCAGCGTGGACACCACCGCCACTAAAATAAAAATTAGTTCCAAACATGACCAGGTCGAAAAGACCAGCCGAAAGGATGATCATGATAGTAAGTTAAAAATGTAGGAATTCATTTCGAAGTGGTAATGCTTCTTCGTTCGTACTTAGTTTGCATTCAAGAATTAGGCCTACGTAGGCCTCACATCCAAATGCTGATCAACTGTTTCAATTTGTCTTGTGCAGAAGGAGGGAATTCAATGGAGACAAGAAGTAGACGATAAATAAGACTCCACACAGTAGTTCACACGTGCTTTTATTCATCCATTGTAACATTTTAATAGACAGCAAAGATTGAATACAATTTTGACACAGTATAAAAAGCATGCTTACAAAATCCAAGAGTTTATCAATGCAGCAGGCAAAAAAACATTGCAAATCCTGGGGAATAAGCTGAGAAGTCATCATTCATCTATTTTTGGAATACAGATTAGGAAAGGTGCACCGGTCCCGGAGGTACTGCAATACCGGGTCAATGCGTGGAGTGGACAGAGCAAGCTCTTCTTCCATCTCCCTGTTCTAAAAATCCATTTAATATATGGCCCCCAGATAGGGGGCGTATCAGATATTAAACTGATAAGAACAGATACTACACTTGATCTTAGCCAAAAGGCCGAGAAGCGATAACCCGAATGTGGGCTGAGGGACCGGCGCAACCGAAACAGGATCTACAATCCATCATGGAGAATCACCCTCCCCCACGCACGCTTACGCTATACTATCTGCAGATTGACTTGACTTTGGTTGGCGGCGGCGACGACGACGACGAATGCAAAAGCATATATATAGATTGAGATTTTCCTTATATTACACTTTTGATATAGTCTCCTTTTAGCTTATGGAGACTGTTTAGTATTTTATAAAATAAAATTTAAACATTTTATAAATGAAATCATTACTTTATGAAGTTCGGACATTTCTTGGAAAAAATTTGATATCTGCTTTTATTTACATATTTATATATTTGGAAACTTTAGAAATAACACTAATACATCACACTTGTTCATAACTGCATGGTATTTCCAGTGGTCTTTAACATAATTCAGTAACATATTTATTTATTATGCTAATCTAGGCAATGCAAGTTTCAATGATAATCCATTATTATATATTACAGGTATATTACTATATTATGATGAAGTAATGATATTTTTAGGGAAATACATCATAAACTTACATAATTGTATTCTTTTTATTGCTTTAATTTGTTAGTAATTAAAATAGTAAATGGATTTAAAAATAAACATAACACAAAATATTACTTTCAGTAATAACCATAATTTATAAAGGGATGCGATATAAGTAGATTCATACTTCCAGAGGCTGTATAATTGTGCAAAAAACAGATGATTTATGTTTATATTAAATATTCACAAACAATATAGTTACAGATATTGCATATTAATTATGTATGTAATGAATGACTATATTTTCCAAACACAGCCCATGATTAACAGTTAGGGGATGAGTGGATGGATAATACTCCATGCACATGCACGGGTAACAGTCTGAAAGAAAGAAATTATTCTCAGCATACACAACTCATATAGCAAAACCATATAGTTCTCAAACGTAGATGACAAAAAGGTTGATGATTGGGGGGAATGGCCTAGCCAATGAGATGTAGGGACGTGCTTTCTGTGACCTCCTACTGACCATGCTTTTAAAATACAATACCTCCAGGATCCCTCTCTAATTCTTGCTGCCAGCGGCTGGCTGCCTTATCTGGGACACAGTGGTGAGGGGGCCCCTTAACCGACTCTTTTTTTTGGGGGGGGGGAGCCCTAAGTCCCATTCCGCAGTCGCGCAAATAACCAACCGTGCCGGCTCCCACTTACCTCCAAGCTGGGGCTCCTGACCCCCTTGCCCGCTCTAGACCATCAGCAGCTCTTATACTCTGGGCTCTTATACTCTGCCCTCCGAAGCTGTGGCCTTCCTTCCAGCTATCTCCAACAGCGGTTTCTCCACCTGCATGCCCATCAGACGCAGCATCATGCTCAAACAAGCACCAGCTACCACCCGGAGACCTCCTACATCATACTGAGATGGAATAGCAGGGTCTACTACCTCCCTGGGCGCCTGAGGCCTAACCTGGAACCGAGAACCGCGGCCTTGATCAGATGTGCAGCACAATTGGAAGTGCCCTGCTTCTGGAGGTGAAGTGGGAATATACCTGGAGGTGAGTGGCCACCCAGTGAGGAACCGTCCATTTAAATACTGTGAAACTGTGCTGGTGGCTGCTGTGTGCCTGACGTCTCCCTGCTCTCTGCGTGTGGGGAGTCTGCTCTTTAGGCACTGCAGGCAACTGATGGTCAACTATCACGGCCTCTTGTGATGTAGTCCAGTTGATCCTTACAACACCACACTTGGCCTTAATGCTTACCTAATCCTCCGGGATCCTTGATCTTTCCAGCACTGCCGCCTCACCTGCAAGGCTTATGCTTCTTCGGAATGCCTGCCTGCCTGCCTGCCTGCCTGCCTGCCTGCCTCCCTCCCTCCCTCCCTCCCTCCCTCCCTCCCTCCCTCACTACAAAAAATGTTAAAGAGGTGCTGCCTCGTAGAGTATCTTTCCCATCACAGAAAGCAGCTCCTACCTCCTATGTACGGAAGTCCCCTCCAGCAAATTCTGAGCAAGATATTACCTGCAGACCTGCTTCTATACCGGGTGTTGAACCCGACTCTGAAGCTACTCTAACAGGCAAAACTCTGTATCAAGCCCTCTCAGCGTTTACAACATTGCTGACTCAAGATCTCACAGTGGCTGTTCGAGAGGAGCGGATGTTCGAAAGGATAAGATGGAATTGCATACTTTAGGAGAATGTACAAACCATTTGGCACAGGAAGTAGAGGAATTGGTCTCATCTCATAACAACCTCATAACAGCCCACGATCAACAGCAAAGTGACCTTGAGGCATTTAAAAACAAGATCACAGATATCGATGACTGATCTAGATGTAATAATATCAAAATTCTAGGCATTGCCGATTCTGTGCAGAATTATGAGATAGAAGATTTTTTATAGAACTGATCCCAGAGAGTTGCTCATAGACAGGATTAATAGACTGCCTAAACCGTGCTCCATTCCTCACTCGCTCCCACAGGATACGCTCCTGAGAGTGCACTTCTTCACGCCGAAAGAACGCATCTTGAAAGTGGCTAGACACTCAGATTCTGATGTGCTTGGCAGATCACAGCTCTTACCGGATTTCTCAGCTGCTGTGACTTTGGCTAAAAGACGATCATTTATCCCTATTACTCTGGTGCTTCGTGACCAAGAGATCAATTATCGATGGAGTTTTCCGGTGAAGCTTATCATCTCGTATGAAAATAAGTCTTACACAGTTGCCTCTTTGGAATCTGGAGTCAAGTTGCTATTGGAGTGTGATATCTCTGTCACGATGACTCCGGGATCCACGAAACAACTCTCCAACCAAAGTGGTCCACCGCTTGAAGTCGACTCTTTCGGGTCGAGATTCAACTATGGACATTAGCATATTTGTATTTGTCCCTGTTTCTCTTTTTTTCATTTTTCATTTTTTTCATTCATTTTTCATTTTCATTTCATTTCATTTCACTTCTCCTCACAGGGGACTTTAACTTGGTCCTTGACCCTAAGTTGGACAGATGTCCCAGGCCCCCTCTTCCTCCTATTTGGAATCCTATAAAGCCCCATGCCTAACCTTTCGTAACCTCTTAACTGAATTTGACCTATACGATATTTGGAAAGTGCAAAACCACTTTGGACATGAGTACACCTACTATTCTCCTGTCCACAACTCCTATTCCCGTTTGACCATTCTATTTGCCAGAGCAGTAGATATTATCCCAATAACATAGTCAGACCATGCACCACTGACTCTTAATTGGGATATTACTAGTCAACATTCCCCGCCCGACCTTGGATACTTTCTCCTCATTTATTGGCCGTCCACCCTGAATTTTTGGTGCGCACTTATAAACTGTTGCTAGAGGGGCGGCAATACAGGCGGGAGCAGACCTTAAAAAACTCCAGGAAAAATGTCTGAATGATTTGGAGTTTAAAATAAAATAATTGGAGGACAAAAATCAAGATAGACCCTCGAAATCCATCCAGAAAGAGTTAAGTTAGTTGACACTAGATCACAACTCCAGACATTGCTTATGGCGCACACCCAGGCTTCATTGAACAGGATGCACCAGAAATTTTTACTTAGCAGGGAATAGACCAGGGAAACTGCTTGCTTGCAAACTTAGAGCGCAGCAAACTAGGAATAGAGTTAAACTTATTGTATCCTCAGGCGCCAAAGTATGTAACCCTTTGGATATATATATATATATATATATATATATATATATATATATATATATATATATATAAAATCACTTTGCTGATTTATATTCCAAACTTTAAAATATCTTGACTGACCTCTATACCCCGCAACCTACTCTTTCTTCTATTAATGCCTTTCTCGCTGATTTGAACCTCCCTTCCATTACCGATGAACAATGACGCTGAATGCTCCTTGGACCGCTACGGAAACTCTTAGGGTGATTAAGTCACTCCCTAAAGATAAAGCGCCAGGCTCCGATGGCTTTATTAATGATTTTTATACCTCACTCAAGGATCTTCTAGTCCACTCCAGGATCTTCTAGTCCCCCTCTCTGGTGGTTGTCTACAATGAAATTACCTCTCAGGGCACTCTCCCAAAAAAAGAAGTGGCAGGGCACTCTCCCAAAAAAAGAAGTGGATGGAGGCTCGCATTGTCACGATCCCCAAACCAGGGAAGGACTTGACTTCTAGCCAAAAACTATCGCCCCATTGCGTTACTAAATGGGGAGGGACATTAAAATTTATGCTAAACTAATAGCTTGGTGGTTGAATGAATGCGCTTCTCCCCTCCATGATACATCCCAACCAGGTCGGATTTGTGCCGGGAAGGCAAGCATCTGACAATACCCATAGGGTATTTAATCTCGTAGACTCGCCCATGAGCAAGGTCTCCTTCTCTTATCTCTAGATGCCTCCGAGGGTGGGGGAGCAGTCACACAGGGAAGATATTCCAAGCTCTGTGGTCAAGTGAGGAGACTTGCCTTCACATCAACATCCTGGAATTAAGGGCCGTATACAACGCACTACATCAAACGGAGACCCTGCTTCGCAACCAACCAGATCTGATTCAGTCAGAAACCAGTTCTGATTCAGTCAGACACCATCACCGCAGTGGCCCATGTGAACCAACAAGGCGGCACAAGGAGCAGGGTAGCGATGGCGGAAGCTTCGAAGGGCCTGTTACACGGATCTGCAGGAAATGCTCACAGAAGATCCGTGGCCACTTCCTCTCAGAGAGGACCTGTTGCAACAGGGGCCCTGTCTGTTCCAAGACTTACCGCAGCTGCATTTGATGGCATGGCAGTGGAACGCCAGATCCTAGCAGCAGGGAAGGGCATTCCAGAAGAGGTCATCCCTACTCTGATAAAGGCTAGGAAAGAGGTGACAACAAAACATTATCACCGTATCTCGAGAAAGTATGTCTCTTGGTGTGAAACCAAGAATGCTTCTCCATTTCCATCTGGGCCATTTTCTCCACTTCCTACAGACTGGGGTGAATATGGGCCTAAAATTAGGCTCCATTAAGGTTCGGATTTCAGTCAGCCCTATCCATTTTCTTTCAGAAGGAATTGTCTTCTCTCCCAGAAGTCCAGACTTTTGTGTAGGGAGTGCTGCATATCCACCCTCCTGTTGTGCCTCCAGTGGCACCATGGGACCTTAACACTGTTACGATTCCTTAAGTCTCCCTGGTTTGAGCCTCTTCAATCCGTGGAATTAAAGTATCTCACTTGGAAGGTGGTCATGTTGTTGGCCTTGGCATCGGCAAGATGAGTGTCTGAGTTGGCGGCTTCATCTCATAAAAGCCCCTATCTGATTTTCCATATGGATAGAGCTGAGTTGCGGACTCATCCTCCTCAATTTTTGCCTAAGGTTGGTTCCTCTTTTCATATGAACCAACCTATTGTGGTGCCTGTGGCTACGCGGGACTTGGAGGAGGATTCCGAGTCCCTTGATGTGGTCAGGGCGTTGAACATTTATGTAGCCAGAACGCCTCGGGTTAGGAAAACAGAGGCACTGTTTGTCCTGTATGCAGCCAACAAGGTTGCCGCTCCTGCTTCTAAGCGGACTATTGCTCGCTGGATCTGTAACACGATTCATCAGACTCATTCTACGGTTGGATTTTCGTTACAAAATTCGGTAAAGGTAGATGGCCTCTTCTTGGGCAGCTGCACGAGGTGTCTCGGCATTACAGCTATGCCAAGCAGAAACTTGGTCGGGTTCAAACACCTTTGCAAAATTCTACAAGTTTGATACCCTGGCTGATGAGGACCTCATGCTTGCTCAATCGGTGCTGCAAAGTCATCCGCACTCTCCCGCCCATTTTGGAACTTTGGTATAATCCCCGTGGTCCTCATGGAGTCCCCAGCATCCTCTAGGACGTAAGAGAAAATAAGATTTTAAACCTACTGGTAAATCTTTTTCTCCTAGTTAGTCCGTAGAGGATGCTGGGCACCCGTCCCAGTGCGAACAAATTCTGCAAGGATTGTATATAGTTGTGGCTTACATAAGGGTTATGTTACAGTTGAGATCAGTCTTTAGCGGATACTGTTTTGTTCATACGGTTAACTGGTTGTGTATATTCCATGATATACGGTGTGGATGGTGTGGGCTGGTATGAATCTTACCCTTAGAGTAACAAAATACTTTCCTCGTATTGTCCATCTCCTCTGGGCACAGTTTCTCTAACTGAGGTCTGGAGGAGGGGCATAGAGGGAGGAGCCAGTGCACACTCATTCTAAAGTTCTTTATAGTGACCATGTCTCCTGCGGAGCCCGTCTACACCCCATGGTCCTTACGGAGTCCCCAGCATCCTCTACAGACTAGGAGAAAAAGATTTACTGGTAGGTTTAAAATCTTGTTTTTTTTGGATCATTTGACTGAACTTTGGCTTTTTGGATTTTACATGCCCTCTACTATGACATTGGGCATTGGCCTTGGCAGACAACATTGATGGCATTTCAAGTGGTTCTTGATCTTTACCTATTTTATCCTCCAAATTTTTGTTCTACATTATTTTTCTGGAGCTATATAACAATATGCGGCACAGAAGAGCATACCCCTACACCACACAGGGCAAACACTGCAAAAATTATTTGGATTAAATATTAATAAACCTTTTATTTGGAGTAAATAATATACAGCACAAGACAGAACCACTGGAGGTATACGGCAGTACCGCTGGACTTATACGGCTGTGTATACTGGAGTGACTGGACTGATGCAACACAAGATGACACCACCACTGGACTGATGTAGCATACCACAGCCCCACTGCACTGGACTCGACTTATACAGCAGCACTGGACTAATGGCAGCACAGGACACCACCACTGGACTGAAAAAGCACAAGACAGCACCACTGGAATGATAGAAAAGAGCAGGTCGCCACGACACTTCCCCGCACAGACACTGAGTAGACACGTCCTTTCGCTACACTCTCAATGACTGGAGTGAAAATGGCGGGAACATGCAGCTCCATATATGTAATCAAAACCCCACGAGAATCCAACAGCAGGATGATGACGTTTTGAATTGTTCTGATTTCCAAGTCTGGCAGGAAATCATGAGCTGGATTATGATTCGGACTCTGAGCGTGAAGTTCGGGGGGTTTGGTTCTCAGGGAACAAAACACACTCATCTCTAATACCTAGCTTTAGACATACCCTGCCAACCCCTGTGGTATTACATAGACATGAGACATGGACAGGTAAAAAATTTAAATTAACAGTTTAGAGATTATATACAAGTCCAGAATTCAGAAGCTGGCATAATGGTAGATCTTCAAAGTACAATTTATCATGAACAGGCTCAGGTGGATAAGTACAGAGTTAAGGAAGAGAGCAACACCAGACACAAGCATGCCTGACAGGATAATATTCTGGAATTGTATCACACAGTTATACATCACAGAAACATCAGTAACTTCAGAGGCAGATTCCAAGAATGGCACAAGAATGAATGAAACAAACAGCCATCCACTCTCATGGAGGGTAATTACATACCTACATGCACCACAGGTGAAACTAATCAGGCAGATTAAATACTTGCAGGTAATTTGAAGGTCATTAGTTCAGAGCAGAAGCTGATTCCAAGCAGCAGCCCCAATGCTGAACAAAGTTCTAGCACCTAGCCAGGCTGACCCCATCCCTGGAAAAGCACCAAGTACATTACAGGGCCCAGATTTCCCCCTCCTCCCTTTTCCCGAGTACTCCTGCTCGGGGGGCGGGGTTTCACGGTATGACGCGGTTCCTGCTCGGGGGGGCGGAGCTTCACGGTATGACGCGGTTGCGCAACAGCGTCAATACGCGAAACTCAGCCCCCGAGCAAGAGTACTCGGGAAAAGGGAGGAGGGGGAGCCAAGCAAGCTGTTAAGAGGAGGTGCTGGCGGACGGCGCAAGGAGATCTTCACATGTAAATTGTTAATCTCCCCCCCCCCCCCCACACTTGACACTTGCCTGCCGTACTGCATAGAATAGGGACACTTTCCTGCCATACTGTCTAAAATAGGGACACTTTCCTGCCATACTGTCTAAAATAGGGACACTTTCCTGCCGCAATGTGTAAAATGGGGGCACGTGCCTGCTGCAAAATGTAAAATGGGGACATGTGCCTGCCGCAATGTGTAAAATGGGGGCACGTGCCTGTTGTACTGTGTAAAATGGGGGCACGTGCCTGCCATGCTGTGTAAAATGGGGACACTTGCCTGTTGTACTGTGTAAAATGGGGACACTTGCCTGTTGTACTGTGTAAAATGGGGGCACGTGCCTGTCGCAATGTGTAAAATGGGGACACTTGCCTGCCGTAAAGTGTAAAATGGGGGCACGTGCCTGCTGCAAAATGTAAAATGGGGACATGTGCCTGCCGCAATGTGTAAAATGGGGGCACGTGCCTGTTGTACTGTGTAAAATGGGGGCACGTGCCTGCCATGCTGTGTAAAATGGGGACACTTGCCTGTTGTACTGTGTAAAATGGGGGCACGTGCCTGCCATGCTGTGTAAAATGGGGACACTTGCCTGTTGTACTGTGTAAAATGGGGGCACGTGCCTGCCATGCTGTGTAAAATGGGGACACTTGCCTGTTGTACTGTGTAAAATGGGGGCACGTGCCTGTCGCAATGTGTAAAGTGGGGACACTTGCCTGCCGTAAAGTGTAAAATGGGGGCACGTGCCTGCTGCAATATGTAAAATGGGGACATGTGCCTGCCGCAATGTGTAAAATGGGGGCACGTGCCTGCCATGCTGTGTAAAATGGGGACACTTGCCTGTTGTACTGTGTAAAATGGGGGCACGTGCCTGTCGCAATGTGTAAAGTGGGGACACTTGCCTGCCGTAAAGTGTAAAATGGGGGCACGTGCCTGCCATAAAGTGTAAAATGGGGACATGTGCCTGCCGCAATGTGTAAAATGGGGGCACGTGCCTGCCATGCTGTGTAAAATGGGGACACTTGCCTGCTGCAATATGTAAAATGGGGACATGTGCCTGCCGCAATGTGTAAAATGGGGGCACGTGCCTGTTGTACTGTGTAAAATGGGGGCACGTGCCTGCCATGCTGTGTAAAATGGGGACACTTGCCTGCTGCAATATGTAAAATGGGGACATGTGCCTGCCGCAATGTGTAAAATGGGGGCACGTGCCTGCCATGCTGTGTAAAATGGGGACACTTGCCTGTTGTACTGTGTAAAATGGGGGCACGTGCCTGTCGCAATGTGTAAAATGGGGACACTTGCCTGCCGTAATGTGTAAAATGGGGGCACGTGCCTGCTGCAATATGTAAAATGGGGACATGTGCCTGCCGCAATGTGTAAAATGGGGGCACGTGACTGCCATGCTGTGTAAAATGGGGACACTTGCCTGCTGCAATATGTAAAATGGGGACATGTGCCTGCCGCAATGTGTAAAATGGGGGCACGTGCCTGTTGTACTGTGTAAAATGGGGGCACGTGCCTGCCATGCTGTGTAAAATGGGGACACTTGCCTGTTGTACTGTGTAAAATGGGGGCACGTGCCTGCCATGCTGTGTAAAATGGGGACACTTGCCTGTTGTACTGTGTAAAATGGGGGCACGTGCCTGCCGCAATGTGTACAATGGGGACACTTGCCTGCCGTGCTGTGTAAAATGGGGTCACGTGCCTGCTGTAATGTGTAAAATGAGGACTTTTTTGGATGAGATCAGATGAGGGCACGCCCACCTTAAAGCCACACCCATTTTAATGAGGCCACACCCTCTTGTCATGAGTGCGCGCACCTTAGGCGAGCCCATTCTTTTCCTCTTTATATCTATGGGGGCGCATTTTTTTCCTATGTGAATGGGGGGCGCATTTTTAAATCTCGCACTGGGAGCCAAATTGGCTAGAAACGGCCCTGTATATATCTATTTGCAGCAGAGTTCCGTACTCCAAAAGCACTGTGACAACTGCAGCCGGTGTCCTCATGTAACAGACATACAGCACAAAAAGATGCAGCACTCAAAGCTGACAAATCAGTTCATGGTTGTTGTGACTTATTGGATAAAGCTTTGAGTGCCGCATCTTTTTGTGCTGTGTGTGTGTGTGTGTGTGTGTGTGTGTGTGTGTGTGTGTGTATGTATGTATGTATGTATGTATTTATGTATTTTTATATATGGTCTTGATAAAAGGGCATAGCCCTGAAACGTTGACTTAAGCTACAGTATCTGTGTCTTCTTTACAAGTCTTCATGAGTGCCAGCTTCTTTGTGATTATTTCTCTCAGCTGTGACCAGGGGCGGATTGGGAACAAAAAGTGGCCCTGGAAAAATTTGTACTAGTGGCCCCACATGGGCAGCACCAGAGGTGTATGGTCTAGCCATGGGCCATGGCAGCAGCACCCTCCCCCCAAGACTTTCCAGATAGTGGGCATGTCCAGCATCAAGGGGGAAGTTAAAAAGAAATAAAATTTAATATTATGAGCACATTATATGATACGCCTTCAGAATTTAGGAAACTATATCATTCTTTAGAAAGATATATTTTCTTGGTTATTACACCAACCGTATCCCAATCACTATTCACTCAATCTTATATGTCAGCCAAGCAGGCAGACAGAGCATACACTAGATCATCTGCAATCACAGGCTAAGTGGCAAAGTCATTTTGATATATGCAAATTATTTTGCATCTTATTCATTATGTCTATAAAAAGGACCACATGTCCTCTAACAAAACAGGCCCCACAGGTGCGTCGGCCCACCGGGAATCTTACCTGTAAACCCTATGGCCAATCCACCTCTGGCTGTGACTGACGCAGGGCACCGGAGCAAACTGCATTTGCACATACTGGGAGTGCCATACTGTGCTGTTAGATATATATATATATATATATATATATATATCTATGTATATATATATATATATATATATATTTTTTTTTTTTTTTTCATGGTTTATGGCAAGATTATATATCATTATGTAAGAGACAGGTTTTCACTGCTATCCATATAGCCAGAATACACAATCCATTGAAGATTACACTAAATCATCCCTTCCATAACAGCCTATTCTGTCTAATTTACCAAACATACCCCATGTGATATGAATCCCTCATTTTACAATGAGTCTTGAGTTTGCATAATTAAATGGGGGCATTTTTCCCTTCCATGCCTTTATTCATATCTGTATTACCAAAAGGATCAGTATCTGGACTGCGCTATACCAAGTACAATTGAGAGTGAGCACATTATGTATGCCCAACTAAATCATAAAGTTTGCATGTATAAAATATAATATGTAGCTATATACACACAGTATACTGTCCTTGTAATGTAATGGAATGAAGACAAAACATCTTATTTCCTGCAGAATATACACTGATAAGATGCCACACCTCATTAGACTCCACCATACATATGACATTATTAGTAAATTTTCCCTTTAGTTAAGAGTTTTTAATTCTTTTCTCTCCAGCATTATTATATATTGGGTTAGGAAAAACTAAAATTGATTACCTGAAAAGTGACGAGTCGCCTATAAATTCTATGTTCTGTTACAGCTGTGTAAGCGGTAATGGTCCAGTCTTCACTGTTTGGCTGGGTAATTCACCAGTGGTTGTATTATGTGGCTATCAAGTGGTTAAAGAAGCATTGTTACACTATTCCCATCAATTCAGTGCTCGTGGTCCTCTACCAATATCAGAGAGATTGGCACAAGGATATGGTAAGCAGTTAAAAGAAATATATAACTAAAACATTACCTTTTTCTGTATAACATACCTTAAACAAACATGTTGTTTCACTCCTGCAGTACCGGAAGATGCTTTTCGCCGGCTGCTCGGGCTTGATCATTTCCTGTGTTAACCAATTGGTGTATAATTAATTATTATAACATTTATACAAAACTTATGTAAGATACACTGCCTATATTTAATAGGGTTATACTAAACCTATTTTCTATAACGTCCTAGTGGATACTGGGGATCTGTACTTTAGTACCATGGGGTATAGCTTGGGTCCATCCACTGGAGCCTGGCACTTTAAAAACTTTTAGTGTGTGTATTTGTGTGCTAGCTCATCACCTCTATGCCCTCCTACCAGACTCAGTTTAGAAAAATGTGCCCAAGTAGCCGGGTGCATTTCCCTGGAGCTCAAGAGAGTTTCCTTTATTTTAGTTATTTATTTTCAGGTAGTACTGGTTGGCAACCGGTCCACCTACTTCGTGGGACTTAGAGGGGGGGCAAACCAAGCTCCTGAGGGTTAATGGTTCTTAATCACATCTGACAGGACACTGAGCTCATGAGGTGCTGCTTCAAACACCATTACTGTGTGTGCCCACGCCAGCAGCTAGCCGAAACCCTCTAACAGATGACAAAGACCGTCAGCTGCAGTGAGTGTTAACACCGGAATCCTGGTTAGCAGGTCACCGGTGCGATTTGGGAGCCATGTCACACGGCGGTCATGGGCCTCGAGCAGCAGTGCCCACCGCAGACTACACTAGCTTAGGGCTCATGCGCCGCAGTGCTCCCTGTCATTTAGGCTTCGGGTGTACTATTTTTTTTTTTTTATATGCACATCAGCCAGTGTAAAATATTAAGGGACTGCGTGCCATTACAAGGGGCGGGGCTTCCCAGGGGAGCTGGACCAGAGGCAGGCAGGCACCATTTCCTGCTATTGCAGATCATCAAGGCTGCACAGACTTCTGTACTGGTACCAGGGGGTCCTAGCAGGGGGAAGGGGGAGCACTCCAGCGGTATCATAGCGCTGCTGCACATTTGAGGTTTTGCACGTTATTTCACACACTGTACTGCTGTGTTGTGTGTGTGCTGGTCTCCATTTCCTCAGTGTCACTGCGGGGGCTCTTCAGAGTCTGTGTGGAGGAGTTTTCATTGAGCTGCACTGTATTAAAGTTGTGTATGTCTGTGGACGTAGGGGGGTCATTCCGAGGTGATCCCTAGCTGCCGTTGTTCGCGATCAGGCTAAAAATCAGCATTTGTGCGCATGCGTATAGGCCACAATGCGCACTCGTGTCATACGGGTACAAAGCACGTTGTGGTTGTGCACAGGTTCTAGCAAAGTTTTCAGTCACACTGATGGCCGCAAGAAGATTGACAGGAAGGGGGCATTTCTGGGTGTCCACTTACCGTTTTCAGGGAGTGTTTGCAAAAACGCAGGCATGTATGAAAAAATGCAGGCTGGGCGTTCGCTGGGCGGGTGTATGACGTCAAATCCGGACACGAATAGGCTGAAGTGATCTCAAGCGCTGAGTAGGTTCAGAGCTACTCCACTACTGCACAATTTTTTTGGGAAGAGATCGCCTGCACATGCATTCACATTTCTGCTAAAATACACTCCCCAGTGGGTGGCGGTATAGCGTTTGCACGGCTGCTAAAAACTGCTAGCGAGCGATCAACTCGGAATGACACACTTGGTTATGTGTGCTGCTTGTAACTCTACCCCTTCTTCAGTGGGGTCCCTCATGTGTGAACAGTGCTCATTATCTCCACAGGGTCACAGTTCACAGACACATGACTGGCTAGATCATTTTAAAAGCATGATTCAGAATGTAAATTCAGAATTAGCTGCAGCTAAAAATGAGAGACAGGTGTTGAAAGTCTATGTCAAAAGCAGCAAATACCAGAAAGGCTTTTCAACCCCCTCTGTTGGTTTCACATAAATGCTCACTGCCACAGGTGCTCCAGCCTGATTCTGATTGTGATCAGCCTGATGTGGATGAGGACAGCTCTCAGTCCCCTGGGGTGGAGGCCCTCATTTATGCTGTCAGAGAGGTTCTTCACATACCAGATCAGGAGGCAGAACTAGATGAGGAGTTGTATTTTAAATGTCCGACCCAAGAACTAAGCCACTTTTCCTGTGTCAAAGGAATAAAACTCACTGGCCAGGGAGGCATGGGGGAACCCTGACAAGAAATGTAAAATTCCTCCGAGGGAGATGAGCGCCTGAAATTTTTCGGGTTTTGTGTTTTGGTTTTGGGTTCGGTTCCGCGGCCGTGTTTTGGGTTCGAACGCGTTTTGGCAAAACCTCACCGAATTATTTTTGTCGGATTCGGGTGTGTTTTGGATTCGGGTGTTTTTTTTCCAAAAACACTAAAAAACAGCTTAAATCATAGAATTTGGGGGTCATTTTGATCCCAAAGTATTATTAACCTCAAAAACCATAATTTACACTCATTTTCAGTCTATTCTGAATACCTCACACCTCACAATATTATTTTTAGTCCTAAAATTTGCACCGAGGTCGCTGTGTGAGTAAGATAAGCGACCCTAGTGGCCGACACAAACACCGGGCCCATCTAGGAGTGGCACTGCAGTGTCACGCAGGATGTCCCTTCCAAAAAACCCTCCCCAAACAGCACATGACGCAAAGAAAAAAAGAGGCGCAATGAGGTAGCTGTGTGAGTAAGATTAGCGACCCTAGTGGCCGACACAAACACCGGGCCCATCTAGGAGTGGCATTTTTGTTCTCCATATTTTAATAGGCACAACTAAAAGGCACCTCAGGTAAACAATGGAGATGGATGGATTGGATACTAGTATACAATTATGGACGGGCTGCCGAGTGCCGACACAGAGGTAGCCACAGCCGTGAACTACCGCACTGTACTGTGTCTGCTGCTAATATATAGACTGGTTGATAAAGAGATAGTATACTCGTAACTAGTATGTATGTATAAAGAAAGAAAAAAAAACCACGGTTAGGTCACTGGTATATACAATTATGGACGGGCTGCCGAGTGCCGACACAGAGGTAGCCACAGCCGTGAACTACCGCACTGTACGGTGTCTGCTGCTAATATATAGACTGGTTGATAAAGAGATAGTATACTCGTAACTAGTATGTATAAAGAAAGAAAAAAAAACCACGGTTAGGTCACTGGTATATACAATTATGGACGGGCTGCCGAGTGCCGACACAGAGGTAGCCACAGCCGTGAACTACCGCACTGTACTGTGTCTGCTGCTAATATATAGACTGGTTGATAAAGAGATAGTATACTCGTAACTAGTATGTATGTATAAAGAAAGAAAAAAAACCACGGTTAGGTCACTGGTATATACAATTATGGACGGGCTGCCGAGTGCCGACACAGAGGTAGCCACAGCCGTGAACTACCGCACTGTACACTGGTTGATAAAGAGATAGTAGTATACTCGTAACAACTAGTATGACTGACTATGACGGTATAAAGAATGAAAAAAAAACCACGGTTAGGTGGTATATATTATAATACAATTATGGATGGACGGACTGCCTGCCGAGTGCCAACACAGAGGTAGCCACAGCCGTGAACTACCGCACTGTACACTGGTTGATAAAGAGATAGTAGTATACTCGTAACAACTAGTATGACTGACTATGACGGTATAAAGAATGAAAAAAAAACCACGGTTAGGTGGTATATATTATAATACAATTATGGATGGACGGACTGCCTGCCGACTGCCGACACAGAGGTAGCCACAGCCGTGAACTACCGCACTGTACACTGGTTGATAAAGAGATAGTAGTATACTCGTAACAACTAGTATGACACTATGACGGTATAAAGAATGAAAAAAAAACCACGGTTAGGTGGTATATATTATAATACAATTATGGATGGACGGACTGCCTGCCGACTGCCGACACAGAGGTAGCCACAGCCGTGAACTACCGCACTGTACACTGGTTGATAAAGAGATAGTAGTATACTCGTAACAACTAGTATGACACTATGACGGTATAAAGAATGAAAAAAAAACCACGGTTAGGTGGTATATATTATAATAATACAATTATGGATGGACGGACTGCCTGCCGACTGCCGACACAGAGGTAGCCACAGCCGTGAACTACCGCACTGTACACTGGTTGATAAAGAGATAGTAGTATACTCGTAACAACTAGTATGACTATGACGACGGTATAAAGAAAGAAAAAAAAATACCACGGTTAGGTGGTATATAATTATACAATTATGGATGGACGGACTGCCTGCCGAGTGCCGACTGCCGACACAGAGGTAGCCACAGCCGTGAACTACCGCACTGTACTGTGTCTGCTGCTAATATAGGCCCTCATTCCGAGTTGTTCGCTCGGTATTTTTCATCGCATCGCAGTGAAAATCCGCTTAGTACGCATGCGCAATGTTCGCACTGCGACTGCGCCAAGTAACTTTACTATGAAGAAAGTAATTTTACTCACGGCTTTTTCTTCGCTCCGGCGATCGTAATGTGATTGACAGGAAATGGGTGTTACTGGGCGGAAACACTGCGTTTCAGGGGCGTGTGGCTGAAAACGCTACCGTTTCCGGAAAAAACGCAGGAGTGGCCGGGGAAACGGTGGGAGTGCCTGGGCGAACGCTGGGTGTGTTTGTGACGTCAACCAGGAACGACAAGCACTGAAATGATCGCACAGGCAGAGTAAGTCTGGAGCTACTCAGAAACTGCTAAGTAGTTAGTAATCGCAATATTGCGAATACATCGGTCGCAATTTTAAGAAGCTAAGATTCACTCCCAGTAGGCGGCGGCTTAGCGTGTGTAACTCTGCTAAATTCGCAATGCGACCGATCAACTCGGAATGAGGGCCCTAGACTGGTTGATAAAGAGATAGTATACAACAATATACTACTATACTGGTGGTCAGGCACTGGTCACCACTAGTCACACTGGCAGTGGCACTCCTGCAGCTAAAGTGTGCACTGTTTAATTTTAAATTAATATAATATTATGTACTCCTGGCTCCTGCTATAACAACCTGCAGTGCTCCCCAGTCTCCCCCACAATTATTATAAGCTTTTATACATTGATGTGCAGCACACTGGGCTGAGCTGAGTGCACACAGACTGAGTCACACTGTGTGACTGCTGTGTATCGTTTTTTTCAGGCAGAGAACGGATATAGCAGAGAACGGATATATTAAATAAAAGTTAACTTAACAACAACTGCACTGGTCACTGTGGTAAACTCTGTCTGCACAATCTCTCTCTCTCTCTCTCTCTTCTAATCTATTCTAATGGAGAGGACGCCAGCCACGTCCTCTCCCTATCAATCTCAATGCACGTGTGAAAATGGCGGCGACGCGCGGCTCCTTATATAGAATCCGAGTCTCGCGAGAATCCGACAGCGTCATGATGACGTTCGGGCGCGCTCGGGTTAACCGAGCAAGGCGGGAAGATCCGAGTCGCTCGGACCCGTGAAAAAAAAAGTGAAGTTCGTGCGGGTTCGGATTCAAAGAAACCGAACCCGCTCATCTCTAGTTTCTATCTACTTTTCCCCTCCCAGCTGAGGACAAGAAGGTCTGGGAAAACCCGTCAGTCGATACGTCTGTGACCAGACTGTCTAAGAAATTGGTACTGCCGGTGCCAGTGGCTATATCCCTTAAGGTGCCTGCTGACAAAAAAATTTGAGACCAGTCTCAAGGCAATATATATGGCAGCAGGCACAGCACAGGTGCAGTAGTCAAATAGTCCGATAGTACTATTAAGGGACTAGACTCTCTGCACCACGATGAGGTCATTACTTTGCTGCAACATATACAGGATGCTGCAAATTTTATGAGCGAGGCTATTAAGGAATTGCGTAAAATAAAAGGCCGCACTACTGCTATGGCTGTTTCTGCACACAGAGCTCTGTGGTTACATCAATGGCCAGCGGACGCTGATTCCAAAAAGTGTGTAGAAAAACTTCCTTTTACAGGTGTTACTTGTTTGGGGAGGAATTAAATAAATGAATCTCCCAGGCAACGGCAGGTAAGTCTACCTATCTGCCGTCGGCTGCGCCACCTGCTAGACGTCCTTACACAGGACCCTCCTTGCAGTCCTTTCATGTGGAAAGGTTCAGAGGCAGTGGCCAAGGGGTCTCCACCACTCCAAGAGGATCTTGTGGTAAGTCCCATAAACCTGCACCTGCTGCATCCCTGGACCAGACCACCGGATCCCCTGCCGCTAAGCCTTCAGCAGGACGGTTAGCCCAAGCAGCAAGGCAACCTTCAGGTAGGATTACGCCTTCAACATTTCGCCCATCTGTGTGCAAAGTCCTGCTGGGATCCTTGGGTGAGGGACCTCATTTCCCAGGGATACCAGCTGGAATTTCAAGCACTCCTCCTCACAGATTTTTCAAATCGGGCTTACCAGTTTTGCACGCAGCAAAAGTTACCTTGCCAGAGGCCATTCAAAAGCTTTTGCGGATAAGGTTGATGGTTCCGGTACCTCCTCCATTACACAACAGGGTTTTTACTCCAGTCTTTTTGACGTTCCAAAACCAGACGGTTCGGTGCAACCCATCTTAAACCTGAAGTCTCTAAACCCGTATCTGCGGGTGTTCAAATTCAAGATGAAATCCCTGCGGACAGTGGTGTCCACTCTGGAGGAGGGGGAATTCCTGGTATCCTTAGATGTCAAGGATGCTTGCCTACACATTCCCATTTGTCCCACTGCCAAATTCAAAAATATTACATAAAGAGAACATACAAACTACACACATTATGAGTCACTATACTTGCAAATACGAGCCCAGCAATATATGGTAACACACGCATTTACACGGACATGCCACAGGGATGGATTCGGCACTTATTTCATACAGTACATAACTATAATAATATCAAGCGCCAGACATCATGATGATTTAAAATTATATATAATTAAGTAATGTCATGTATGGTTATTATTTGAACGAAACAAGATAGACCGGTCATGTTTACTATTGAAGCAACCAGATTGATGTGTAGATTCATTTGATGCTTGTTATGAAGTTGTGGGACATTGCAGCGGATAATTATGATTAAATGTATAAAAGCTAAAATCACTCTTATTAGGACAGTGGACAGGAAGCTCAGGCCAGCCCCTTTGGACGTCCCCAAGGCTGAACCTGTTCAGCATATACAAAGAGACTAGTAACTCATCATGAATGAGTGAGCCCCCTCCCCCAGAAACTAGATAATACACTGCTGACCACACAGGAGGTTAGTTCCTGTTTTGGTCTCAGAGGAAGATGGAGTCCCATCATTACTTGAGAGAGAGAGAGAGAGAGAGAGAGAGAGAGAGAGAGAGACAGAGACAGAGACAGAGACAGAGACAGAGACAGAGACAGAGACAGAGACAGAGACAGAGACAGAGACAGAGACAGAGACAGAGACAGAGAGAGAGAGAGAGAGAGAGAGAGAGAGAGAGAGATACATTGAGGGAATAGTATTGTATGCTGGCATGTAACTGTAACTGTATGTATTAACTGCTTACTGTGTGAGTTGTAATCATAGGTATACTGAACATTGTAATATATATTGAATCCATATCCTTTTAATAACAAATATACACATCAATGAGCTTTGGAACTCAGATAAAGTGTGGGTGTATTGTTTTTCTCTTCTGGGATGCAGTGTTTTGCGATATATAGCGCACATTCATGGGATATGGTAATAAGAGGTGCAGGTGTTTAAAGTATATATTAGAGTGGGCATTTTAAAATATTTGTGAGAAAGCAATTTGGCATTTACACCCCTCATCAGGCTTACTTCAGGTTCGCCATCTTGGATGATCATTTCCAGTTTCAGGCCTTGCCCTTTGGCCTGTCCACAGCTCCAAAGGTCTTAACCAAAGTCATTGGTGGAGATGATGCTGCAACTGCGCATGATGGGAGTCAACATAGTCGCCTACTTGGACGATCTCCTGATAAAGGCTATGTCCAGGGTGCATCTACTACAAAGCATCGATCTGATGACTCGCCTGCTTACGGATCATGGGTGGATCCTAAATTTCCAGAAGTCTCAACTGGAACTGATCCAATGTCTTCAGTTCCTGGGAATGATACTGGATACAGTGTGTCAAAAGGTGTTTTTTCCGATGGACAAGGCCTTGGATATCCAGGCCATGGTCTGCTCAGTGCTCCGTCTGCGCCAAGTATCCATACATCTTTGCATACACTTGCTGGGCAGGATGGTGGCGGCTTATGAGGCAATCCAATATGGCAGATTTCAAGCCCGGCCATGTCACCTGGATCTGCTGGACAAATGGTCGGGGTTCTCACCTTCACATGCACCAGGTCACATGCACCAGGAAGTAACCTAGCCTGGATTTCTCTATTATGGTGGCTACAAGTTCCTCACCTGGTAGAAGGCAGGACTTTCAATATCCACTTGTGAATTCTACTCACAGGGGTTGGGGATGTGACCCAAGGGTCCCAGTTCCAGGGAATATGGTCAGTTCAGGAATCAGCCCTGCCGATAAACATCCTGGAACTCACAAATTTACAATACTGTTCTGCACGCTTCTCATCTCCTAAAAGATCAGGCAGGCATTCCAGGTTCAATCAGACAATGCCACGGCGGTGGCATACATAAACAGACAAGGGGGAACAAGAAGCAGAGCGGCAATGCGAGAAGTGTCAAAGATCTTCCTCTGGGAGGAGGCCAATGCAAGGGCTATCTCAGCCATATTCAGTCCAGGAGTGGACAACTGGGTAGCGAACTTCCTCAGCAGACACGACCTCCATCCGGGGGAATGGAGCCTACATCCCAAGGTGTTTCAACTGTTAATTCACTGGTGGGACTGTCCGCTGATAGATCTGATGGCTTCTCATCTGAATAAGAAGCTACGCCATTACTGTTCCAGAATGAGGGATCCGCAGCCTGTAGCAGTGGACGCGCTGATGACACCGTGGATGTACCAGTTTGTGTACCTCTTCCCTCCAATACCGCTGATCCCAAGGTTTCTAAAAATACTAAAAATGCAAAGCATTCAAGCAATTCTGATTGCCCCAGCTTGGCATCGACGGATGTGGTACTCTGACCTCATAACCTTAGTTCTGAAGGATCCTTGGCCTCTGCCGCTCCAAAAGGATCTTCTTCAACAAGGTCCGTTCGTCTATCCAGACTACGTTTGATGGCTTGGAAGTTGAGAGGGAGATTCTAGCAAGAAAAGGGTCTTCCCTCCCGGGTTATTTCCACCATGGTCTAGGACTGGAAGATGGTTACGTCAAAAAACATTATCATCATATCTGGAAAAAGTATGTTTCCTGGTTTGAAAGTACACTGCTCCAAAAAATAAAGGGAACACTAAAATAACACATCCTAGATTGAATGAATGAAATATTCTTATTAAATACTTTGTTTTTACATAGTTGAATGTGCGGACAACAAAATCACACAAAAATTATCAATGGAAATCCATTTTATTAACCCATGGAGGTCTGGATTTGGAGTCAAAATTAAAGTGGAAAAACACACTACAGGCTGATCCAACTTTGATGTAATGTCCTTAAAACAAGTCAAAATGAGGCTCAGTAGTGTGTGTGACAGGGAGCTTTTGGTGCCACTGCCTCAGAGTATGTCCCCGTCTGGCCAGCAATAGCCATGGCCCAGGAAAACCCCCTTTAGATTATTGGACCATTGGGTCGCAGAGAAGACTGGCCAGGGGGTGGGCTGTTGCTGGTGCCCTAGGAGCCAGTGACCACAGAGAATGGGGTGCGTAGTGGATGTCGCCTCCTGCCCCTGTATTGTGCCACCCTGACTCAGGAACCAAAGCCATCTCAGGTGGCACTGAAGACAGGGAGCCGGTTGAAGGTGGCAGAAGTGCCGCAGAAAGTGGTGAGATACCTTGGTGACCCTTCAGCTGCAAAAACTCTGCTTTGGGAAAGACAATAAAAGGGGAAGGGGGGGGGGGGAGGGTGCTTCCCTTAGCTCCAGTGCCCCACCTTAAAGCTAAAGGGGGTAGGCTTCCCTCACCCAGGTCTCCTACATAAAAGTAAATGCGGTAGGCTACCATTCTAGTGTGCACCCTAGTTATTCTAAGAAGGAGGGGATAGTTAGGGCCATTCAGGAATATCCATCCTTGAGCCAGTGCTAATGTGAGGTGCTAGTGTCAGGAATAGGTGTCCCTGGTATTCAGCGGTGCAAGTGGGTGGGTACGGCGTACCATTAAGAATTTAGCCATGGGTACGCCGTACCCACTGCCACCGGGCTACGGCTCCCTCCGCTGCTGCGAGGGGAGGAGAGCGCAGGGTGTGCCTCTCCTGCCCCTCAGTGTCCACCTTCAATTCGACGCCGGCCCGTGAGCCAAGCAGAGCTTGCGGACCAGCAGCCAAGGTTCCTGATTGGCTGCTGGACCGCAAACTTTTGATTGGATCACGGAACGGCGCCTAATGGAAGGTAGATACCCTCACCGCCGCCGGAGACTGAGGGGCAGGTGAGGTGCAACTGTGCTCTCCTCCCCTCGCACACAGGACAGAAGCAGCGCGGTAAGCAGCAGGGGAAGGGGGGGGGGCACTGTAAGTATATGTGTACCTGGCACTGGGGGCATATCTGGCACTACAGGGACATGTGTATCTGGCACGGGGGCATTTCTGTATCTGGCACTGGGAGCATATATGGCACTGGGAGACAATGTATATCTGGCACTGTGGGGGCATTTGTGTATCTGGCACTGTGGGGCAATGTGTATCTGGCTCTGTAAGGCAATGTATATCTGGCACTGTGGGGGCAACGTGTATCTGGCACTATTGGGGTCATATCTGTATCTGCCCCCCATATGTGTATCACGCCCCCATGTTCATTGACCACGCCCGATGTGGCTTTTTGCCACACCCTTTTTTTTGGCACACGCGCCTTTAGCGCACAGGCACATTACCTATAAGACTTTTTCTACTTGCACCACTACTGGAATTTAATATGTATATCAAAGCTTTAAATGTGGTGTCTATTTAGTACCTGTTGGAGACGCTCTAGAAACTGTAGTATTGTGAGAGGATGGTCGTGCTGGCTAGCTGAGGTACTTAGTGCCCGTATGATGCCTATGCTGTAACTGATGCTGGGCACGAGAGCATTTGTACCTGCACGCGACCACGGCGGAAGAAGAGCAATGCCCTCGGGGACCGAGAGTTCAATATAAATAGAGACTCCAGTGCTGAGATTTAATCAAGACTGCGCCGCAGTGAGAGCTGCTTCTCTCTCTCCTGCCCCACAACAAAGAGCTGTGCTGTAAACATTGGTGTGCAGCAGGAGAGAGGAAGCAGCCGACACTGTGTGCCGGGGACACTGAGGAGGGTGACCAAGCGGCAGTGCGGCACAGAAGATCACAGAGCCGGGGCAGCGGAGACCAGCACAGAAGATCACAGAGCCGGGGGAGCGGAGGCCAGCGCTGGTGATCACAGAGCCGGGGGAGCGGAAGCAGAGACCAGCGCTGGTGACTACAGAGCCGGGGGAGCGGAGACCAGCACTGGTGACTAGAGTGCCAGGAGAGTGGAGACCAGCGCTGGTGACTACAGTGCCGGGAGAGTGGAGACCAGCGCTGGTGATCACAGAGCTGGGAAGCGGGAGCCGAGACCAGCGCTGGTGACTACAGAGCCGGGGGAGCGGAGACCAGCGCTGGTGACTACAGAGCCGGGGGAGCCGAGACCAGCGCTGGTGACTACAGAGCCGGGGGAGCCGAGACCAGCGCTGGTGACTACAGAGCCGGGGGAGCCGAGACCAGCGCTTGTGACTACAGAGCCGGGGGAGTCGAGACCAGCGCTGGTGACAACAGAGCCGGGGGAGTCGAGACCAGCGCTGGTGACTACAGAGCCGGGGGAGTGGAGACCAGCGCTGGTGACTACAGAGCCAGGGGAGCCGAGACCAGCGCTGGTGACTACAGAGCCGGGAGAGTTGAGACCGGCACAGAAGATCACAGAGCCGGGGAGCGGAGGCCAGCGCTGGTGATCACAGAGCCAGGGGAGCAGAAGCGGAGACCAGCGCTGGTGACTACAGAGCCGGGGGAGCCAAGACCAGCGCTGGTGACTACGGAGCCGGGGGAGCCGAGACCAGCGCTTGTGACTACAGAGCCGGGGGAGTCGAGACCAGCGCTGGTGACTACAGAGCCGGGGGAGTCGAGACCAGCGCTGGTGACTACAGAGCCGGGGGAGTGGAGACCAGCGCTGGTGACTACAGAGCCAGGGGAGCCGAGACCAGCGCTGGTGACTACAGAGCCAGGGGAGCCGAGACCAGCGCTGGTGACTACAGAGCCGGGAGAGTTGAGACCGGCATAGAAGATCACAGAGCCGGGGAGCGGAGGCCAGCGCTGGTGATCACAGAGCCAGGGGAGCAGAAGCGGAGACCAGCGCTGGTGACTACAGAGCCGGGGGAGCCGAGACCAGCGCTGGTGACTACAGAGCCGGGGGAGCCGAGACCAGCGCTGGTGACTACAGAGCCGGGGGAGCCGAGACCAGCGCTGGTGACTACAGAGCCAGGGGAGCCGAGACCAGAGCTGGTGACTGAGTCTGCCAGTGAGTTGAGACAGTTGTACACTGGGGGTCATTCCGAGTTGTTCGCTCGCAAGACGTTTTTTGCAGCTTTGCACACGCTAAGCCTACGCCTACTGGGAGTGAATCTTAGCATAGTAAAATTGCGAACGATGTATTCGCAATATTGTGATTACACACCTCGTAGCAGTTTCTGAGTAGCTTCAGACTTACTCGGCATCTGCGATCAGTTCAGTGCTTGTCGTTCCTGGTTTGACGTCACAAACACACCCAGCGTTCGCCCAGACACTCCTCCGTTTCTCCGGCCACTCCTGCGTTTTTTCCGGAAACGGTAGCGTTTTTTCCCACACGCCCATAAAGCGGCCTGTTTCCGCCCAGAAACACCCATTTCCTGTCAATCACATTACGATCGCCAGAACGATGAAAAAGCCGTGAGTAAAATTACTAAGTGCATAGCAAATTTACTTGGCGCAGTCGCAGTGCGGACATTGCGCATGCGCATTAAGCGGAAAATCATTGCGATGCGAAGATTTTTACCGAGCGAACAACTCGGAATGAGGGCCACTGTGTAGACTCAGTGACTCAGTGGATGGATCTGATTCAGGCAGCATAAGCCTGCAGGAGGTGGAGCCCCTGTGGTACAGTGCTCTCAACTCACTGCTCCTGCTCAATGTGATTGTGGGTGGCAAACTCCCTGAAGGCTAGATAGTGGATAATATAATAAATACAAGCCCACCTAAAATCATCCAATTAGCAAAGTATGCAAAGTAAAAAAAAATGTTTTTATTTGGTTTAGTTACAGACTGAATGATGTGTTGTATGGCTGTAAAGCTTTCTCTCAGCCAGAAGTAATGTGCATATTCTGTAACTAGTGTGCAATAAGTGGTTATTAATAATATATCAACATAACAGTGAATCTATGTTAATATATTATTAACAATTAACTGCCCACTAATAGCAGAGGTGTGGAGGCATGGCCAAAACCTAGCTCCAGTAGTAATTGGCTGGAGCCGTTCACTGAAAACGCATGAGGTCTGTTGACTTATGCACCATACACCACCACAGTGACAGTGGTAGCAGCCAGTGCAGGAGGTGGTCTTCAGGTTGCCGGCGGTCGGGATCCCAGCGACCACCATATGGGTGCCGGTGCAGGGCGTTATATTAACGTTAACTTACACATATGTCAGGATGGCTGAATTGCAATGAATAATACTAACCCTGTTAGCATTACTGGCAGTTTGATAATCTTAGGCTCTAAGGGAAAGTCACTGGTTTAAGCATAAAGAGGAGAGCGACTATATAGTAAAACCAGGTTGAGGAATACACATTCAGTTTTACATCTATCCTACAAAGGAAAACCAACACTTAAATGCATTTAAGTAGAATCTTTATCTAGAAAGTGGATACACAGTGACTACAGAGAATGGGAGTAGAAACAGCTGCTCTCTGAGATATACCAACCTAGCTACATTCCTTAATGGATATAATTGTAACAACTTTGCTTGGAATCTACAGAAGTTGCTAGCTGAACTAAATAGTAGCTAATTTTAGATACTGTTGCCAGGATCTACATAAGCAAGTGACAGCAGGGGAAGGAGAGTTTATCAAGGGTTTTTTCCTCATGTAATTAGCTAAAAAAAAAAAAAATGGCTTAATTGACTGATAAGCAGGACAGTATAGTTTATACTGTAGTGTGTAGTTATTGCCCAAGACTAAAGGCCCATACACACTTGCCGATGCACATGTCGTTAACGACTTCCCTTGAACTTCCCTTGAACAGCTGAGCAAACGCCATGAGCATAAAAACTACCAAAGACCAAAGACCATTCATTGTTGAAGCATCCAAGCTGAACAGTTTATTAAAATAATGAGCTGGGAACAGGGCTGGTGAACAGTGGCTTGGTCGTTGGTCGTTCACATCATACACATTCAACGACGTCTCTGGTCAGTAACGACCATAGTGGAAATTGAACATACATGCTCCACAGAAAAGCGAGGGTCGTTAACGTCCCGCGGGGCCGCGCACCGGTGGTCGTCGGATACATACACACTTGACGATATAATGAGCGACGTCGTTGATGAGGGCTGAAATGGACGACGTCGCTCATTTTATCGTCAAGTGTGTATGGGCCTTTACTGTAATACATTTGTGCTTAATTGAATGTTCTGTTGGCATTGATATGGTGATTAACGTTTGATGAAAAGTGGTTAACAACTGATAAAACAGAATGTAACAAAGGATTTGACAAGTGTGTTACTTACCTGAAGTGAGAGAACGTCAGGAGGAGAGGTGAGCGCAGGTAATGACATATGCCTTAAAGTGTTATTCTGTAAGAAATATAACAAAGGTTATAAAGGAAATTAAATTGTAGTTATCATTTATATGATAATACATGGTCATTCCCAGGCATGCCCTACAATATAGTTTGAACATATTGTTATCAAAGTCTGGGTGGAGGCACTATTTTAATCTTTGTTAATCCTTAAATATTTTACCAAGGGTTACACTGGTTACCTGTGACTGTGTTGTACGTCCAAAGCCAGCTTGATCAAATTGTGTTCAACCATTTCAACATGTCAGTCTGTGTGTCCCTAAAAAGGGGAAAGAATTGTCTCACTGTCACGGTGTGTGGTTGCAGCAATAGTGCACCCAAAAGATGTTGGCGGCAAATAAGACTCAAGCACACCTCCATACCTGGGTGTTACACATGGATGGGATATATTTATAAAGAGGTCCAGACCATACACTAATGATTAGCCAAGCCTCTGTGTTGGCTAGCCACACCCCTTCTGGAGACTGGCAGCAGCCTTAAGCATGGCTTGTACCACTGCAATCCCACAGACGGTCCTTCATGCCATAGTGCGATACTGCTGCTAGCACCGTTTGGTGTGTCTAATGTCCAGCATTAATATGACAGGAAAGGACAGATGTAAGTATTCTGTCAGAGAGACAGACCCAGCTTCCTCCCATGTCTGCGCTGTAGAAAAATCTACCTGAGGGCGGGTTCAAGTGGTTACATGACCGTTTGCTCAGAGAGAAGATGCTTGGCCACGCACTTCTCTGTGGGATCAAGCTAAGTGATCTTTTAATTTTTACTTGACCTTGTTACAGCGATATTAAAGGAGGCTTTCTCACCCACCACCAGTTGTTGCTAGGTTGCAAGCATCCGGACAAACAAAAGACTGTAGGAATCCTAGCACAGCAGAGAACATCCTAAATGTGCATTCCTCACCACTTACATAAAATAAGGATCATATTCAGAACTCAACCAGCAATAACTACTGTATTTACCCACCAACATTTTTCACATCAAACCAGGACACCTCTGCAGATGCAGCTATCATGACATACTCCTTCAAAACATACCCATAAAATGGTCACATTTGTATTGCATGTATATGCATTTGTAAATAATCCTTGGTATTACTTAGTATGTTGATACCAAGCTATTCATTTTGCACACAAAAATGGTTAGGACCAGCAAATCAGGGATTTTTAAACATTAATAATTTCCCAAATTCCTAGACAGATTGACGATCATCGATGATCGCCAAGCAACAGTTCCAATCAGCGGTTCAGGTCGCATCAGGGAAAAGGCAGACAGATGTATGGCCTTTACCGTTTATCACAATTATGTTCCTTGCTTTTCATATAATACAGGTATTTGTAATTGCTTATGTTTTTTGGGGGGCTTAGGTATTATCACTACGAATAGTAACCGTTGGGAACAAATTAGATGATTTGCTTTGACCACATTAAGGAATTTTGGAATGGGGAAGCGATCCATTGAACATTGGTGGTCATTCCGAGTTGTTCGCTCGCAAGGTGATTTTAGCAGAGTTGCTCATGCTAAGCCGCCGCCTACTGGGAGTGAATCTTAGCATAGTAAAATTGCGAACGAAAGATTCGCAATATTGCGATTACAAACTTCTTAGCAGTTTCAGAGTAGCTTCAGACTTACTCGGCATCTGCGATCAGTTCAGTGCTTGTCGTTCCTGGTTTGACGTCACAAACACACCCAGCGTTCGCCCAGACACTCCCCCGTTTCTCCAGCCACTCCTGCGTTTTTTCCGGAAACGGTAGCGTTTTTTCGCACACGCCCATAAAACCGCCTGTTTCCGCCCAGAAACACCCATTTCCTGTCAATCACACTACTATCGCCTGAGCAATGAAAAAGCCGTGAGTAAAATTCCTAACTTCATAGCAAAATTACTTGGCGCAGTCGCAGTGCGGACATTGCGCATGCGCACTAAGCGAAAAATCGCTGCGATGAAATTTACCGAGCGAACGACTCGGAATGACCACCATAGAGTGCAAGAGGAGGCTCAGTATCTTGTCAAGGCCATAGAAGATACATGTGGTAAGAACTGGTGTATCAAGCCACCATTGCTACCCAATGCCTCTCTGTAAGAATAATCACGGCCGACAGAGGTTATTCCCACTAAGTTGGTGGGTCCACGCCATGATACACATGTGCAGAGGGGGAAGGGGCACAAGCTTGGTTATACAAATGTGATACACATGTGCAGAGGGGGAAGGGGCACAAGCTAGGTACCAGGAGACAGGGAGTCACACTGTATGGTAGCCAGAAGGTCCACAGCAAGCAGGAAGGAGGACGTTGGCTGTACTGGACTTGTAATATAGACAGGAGAGCTGCAGCTGTAGCCTCAGGGACTGGGTAGTGCATGCTCTGAAGTACAAGGCAGCTGAATTGGTGCTCCATAGGGCTTATTAAGCCTTGGAAAGAGAAAAAGTTTCCAGAGAAACAAGCCAATCATCTCCTAACTGCAATGTTACACAGGCTGTGTTTAAAAATGACAATTAGTAGCTGGTTGGTACTTTATCTCTGTCCACTTTATCTCTCTCCAAGGCTTAGTAAATGCACCTCATTAAGTCACTGCCATAGCCAGATGGAGAGCCGGGCACACCAGAAGCTTGGTGTGTGCTAAAATGTTCTACACGAACACATGGGCATGAGGACTGCATTTAATAAATAGAGAGGTACCCCTATGGTTCAATGTGCTACCGATCACAACACCGGGCAGCTTAGGAGGGTCACCACAAGCCAGGGAGTCAGTAACACCCTTCAAGCACCAGGTCAGTAGTCACAGGATATATTAACTGGATAACTAGCCAGAGACCTCTCAGATCAGAGATGTCACAAGGGGTTTGCAGACCATACCAATGTGTCAAACTTCTAGGGGAGGACACTAAAATGTGTAAGATTTTGACTATATATGGTCTCATGGCCCATACACACGGTGAGATTCGGACTATGCCCGATTCTTACTATGTGACAGGGGCTAGGTGAGCATCGCAAGCACATAATATGTGCTTGTGATACTGACTATATGCGATTTTGGCTAAGTGTTAATTTTGAGATAGTCAAAATTGACTTGCCTGCACAGTCTATCTAGTCTTGGATCGGGATCGCAAGGTGACTTTCACCTTGCGATCTGCACTAACTTTTTAGTCAAAATTGTAAGAAAATATTTCACCGTGTGTACACACCATTAATCTTATGTAATGTTGCGTGCTACCGTGGGGTCAGTATCGCAAGGCTAGATAGACTGTGCAGGCAAGTCAATCTTGACTATCTAGTGTACTCACGTGCCCCCAGTGCCAAATATAGCCCCCCCCATGTGCCAGGTACACATACAGTGCCATATATGCCCCCTCAGTACCCCCCAGTGCCATATACGCCCCATCAGTGCCATATATGCCCCCACAGTGCCCCCCCAGTGCCATATATACCCGCTCAGTGCCCCCTGTGGCATATATGTCCCCTCAGTGCCCTCGTCCCCGCTGCTGTGAAGGAGGGACAAGGAGGGCACAGCGCGCGCCTCTCCCATGTCCCTCCTGCATCTCCGTCTGGTCTAATAAAGGAAGTGCCGGTTCGTGAGCCAGTCAGAGCTCACGAACTGCACTTCCTTTATTAGACCAGACGGAGACGCAGGATGGACACGGGAGAGGCGCGCGCTGTGCCCTCCGTGTCCCTCCTTACAGCAGGGAGGGAGAGGAGACAACAGATTGACATGCGGACGCTCGTCCGCATGTCAATCTGCTCTAAATCAGTGGCGGCGCCCCCGCAGCCCCTCGCCCCCAAGCCACCACGAGGGCTGCGGGGGAAGTAGTTACGCCACTGGTCACACAGTATGGCAATGGTGTTTATATCTCCAAAACATACCATATTGCAGGTAATAGCAAGGCATACTTGCCTACCTGACCCTCTCCATGAGGGAGAAAATGCTCTGTTTCTGGACTTTCCTGGTAATGTATGATTACCAACACCTGTGGTGAAACACCTTTCTTATCAATTAACTAGCTCACTACATGTGATGGCAATCATACATTACCAGGAAAGTCCAGGAACAGTGCATTTTCTCCCTCATGGAGAGGGTCGGGTAGGCAAGTATGTAGCAAGGGCAATACTGTATATACCTAATAACAGGAAGTAACAATACACATGATACAGCTATGCTCTAGTGCAGGCATTCCCAACCACGGTCCTCAAGGCACACCAACAGCGCAGGTTTTAGTGATATCCAGGCTTCAGCAGAGATAGTTAAATCAAAATAACTAAGGTACTAATTAAGGTATCCTGTGTTCAAGCATGGATATCACTAAAACCTGCATTGTTGGTGTGCCTTGAGGACCGAGGTTGGGAATGCCTGCTCTAGTGCATAGGTCTGCAAACTCGGTCCTCATTACCCCACACAGTGCATGTTTTGCAGGTAACCTAGCAGGTGCACAGGTGTATTAATTACTCACTGACACATTTTCACGCAGGTGAAGTTCATTATTTCACTTGTGATTCTGTGAGGAGACCTGCAAAACATGCACTGTGTGGGGTAATGAGGACCGAGTTTGCAGACCTATGCTCTAGTGCAGTAGTTCTCAAACTCGGTCCTCAGGACCCCTCACAGTGCATGTTTTGCAGGTAACCCAGCAGGTGCACTGGTGTATTAATTACTTACTGACACCTTTTAAAAGGTCCACAGGTGGAGCTATTTATTTCACTTGTGATTCTGTGAGGAGACCTGCAAAGCATGCACCGTGTGGGGTCCTGAGGACCGAGTTTGAGAACCTGTGCTCTAGTGCAGTGGTTCTCAAACTCGGTCCTCAGGACCCCACACGGTTCACGTTTTCCATGTCACCCAGCAGGCACACTATGTATCACCAACTGCCACATTTTAAAAATCCACAGGTGACCTGCAAAACATGCACCGTGTTGGGTCCTGAGGACAGAGTTTGAGAACCTGTGCTCTAGTGTATGTACCTAGACTGGGCCCAGGATTAAAAAGTACATTATTACTGTGAGAAACAAGTGATAAATATAAAGGTTCTCAGTCCAGGTCTATCTCGTTAGGTCACACAGTGTATTATTCGTATTTTATTGTGGGTTATTTCTGTCTATATACCATGCAGATGCGTCACTAACATGTGTCTCACCTGGTGCGGCTCCTGTTTAAAAGGTGGCATGGCATCATGGGCACCATCAGAAGGGGTATGGCTTTTAGAGATGTGGTGTGGCTTCAATGCATGGGGTCGTGACTACGCTTCCCAACCACCCGTTTCCATCACTATGGGGGTACGGGAGGGGCTGGCTGACCCCAGAGACTGTAGTGCCGGCTTCTTCACGGTGACAGAAGCTGGGCACTGCATGTAATGTTACAGTGCAGCACACAGCTCCTGTCACTGAGCAGGAGCCGACACTTTTGTGACCTCCCCTCAGCGGTGTCACCATGATAACACTGTATGCTTAGTGCTGGCCACTCAAAATGGTCAAGCGTTTGATGCATCGCCACACATGCTGGGGGGCCTTGGCCTGTGCTGGTTGGGCCACAGCTTGTGAGGAGATGGAAGCAGATCTTGCTGCGTATGCAGCAATCTGCATCCATCTCTGAAAAATCCCCCTATATTCATTGTGTCCTTGGATAAGAGAACAATGGTGGTCATTCCGAGTTATTCGCTCGCAAGCTGCTTTTAGCAGCTTTACACACGCTAAGTCGCCACCTACTGGGAGTGAATCTTAGCTTCTTAAAATTGCGACCGACAGATTCGCAATATTGCGATTAGACCTCTCTTAGCAGTTTCTGAGTAGCTCCAGACTTACTCGGCATCTGCGATCAGTTCAGTGCTTGTCGTTCCTGGTTTGACGTCACAAACACACCCAGCGTTCGCCCAGACACTCCCCCGTTTCTCCCGGAAACTGTAGCGTTTCTTCGCACACACCCATAAAACGGCCAGTTTCCGCCCAGAAACACCCACTTCCTGTCAATCACATTACGATCACCAGAACGATGAAAAAGCCGTGAGTAAAATACCTAACTGCATAGCAAATTTACTTGGCGCAGTCGCAGTGCGGACATTGCGCATGCGCAGTTAGCGGAAAATCGCTGCGATGCGAAGAAAAATACCAAGCGAACAACTCGGAATGACCACCAATATGTAGAGAATGCCTTTTGTTGTACTTGGGAAACTGTTTTGAAGAGCTTGAATGCTAATTGATTTTCAAATAATTATTAAAGAAGAAATGGGGAAGAATTTTGGGAGAAGCTATCTATAAATAGGAAGTAAAAAGCTATGGTTAGACATGTGTTATGTAAAGTTGTACAGGTTGGGTATCCATTATCCGGATACCTGTTATCCGAAACATTTAAAAAACAGGAATATTTTGGCACAGTAGTGACGTCATGACGTGGCCGGTGTCATGGCGTCACTAAGTCAGCAGCCATTCCCTCATCATCACTATTCCTAGGACCCACCACTGACCGCCAGGACCCTCCACTGACATCCTGAACCCTCCGCGGACCCCTGTGACCCATCCACATATTCTATTATCCAGGAAATCCCCATATCCAGAATGTTCCTTGTCCCACAAAGAGCCAAGGAGCATTAAGCATATGGGATACTCAACCTGTAATGTATACAGTAAAAATCGGAGCGTAAAGTTCCCTCATAAGTCAATGCAAAAATAGAATAGACTGGTGGATGTGTCATTGCCTCAAAAAGCTGATATGCCAGTGTGTGTGAGGAAACCATGTTTTGCTGGGATGGTGGTTACCCTCGGTGGGATTCAATTCACTCAGGCAAAACATATAAAAATGAAGTCTTTATAATGACAGCACAACACCATAAGATGGTCACATGTTACAGGTAATTGGTAGCACGTATCCTTCCGCAGCCTCTTGCAGTCAGCATCAATAAGTAGCAATAGCAATAATCTGTATCCTTACCACTACCGCTTGCTAAACAGTCCAGAGTCCTCCAGCTGCTGATCTCTGATTCACAGGATCCACCAGAATAGAATCACCTCCATTGAGATCTGCCCTCCTTATATACCTGACTGGCAGATCCCCCTCTGGTACCAAACAGTCTACTTAGAGGGTTGGGTCAGGATATCCCGAGGCTATTTCAGCCAGTATAGTGCTGTGGAGACCCATTGTACATTCTCTAACTAGGGATGGCAGCTAAATATCTTATTAATTACTCAGACATTGTTCTGATTACATTACCAGCAACACCTATCACACCTCACACAATGGACTCGCATATGTGATACAAATGGTAAATAGCTAGCACAGCTGCCTGGCCCTCCCTCCTTTCATTCACTACAGCTTCTGTCTTGTTATACTGTAGTCACACAGTATGGCAATGGTGTTTATATCTCCAAAACATACCATATTGCAGGTAATAGCAAGGGCAATACTGTATATGCCTAATAACAGGAAGTAACAATACACATGATACACCTATGCTCTAGTGCAGGCATTCCCAAACACGGTCCTCAATGCACACCAACAGTGCAGGTTTTAGTGATATCCAGGCTTCAGCACAGATGGTTAAATCAAAATAACTAAGTTACTAATTAAGTCACCTGTGTTCAAGCATGGATATCACTAAAACCTGCACTGTTGGTGTGCCTTGAGGACAGTGGTTGGGAATGCCAGCTCTAGTGCATAGGTCTGCAAACTCGGTCCTCATTACCCCACACAGTGCATGTTTTGCAGGTAACCCAGCAGGTGCACAGGTGTATTAATTACTCACAGACACATTTTCACGCAGGTGGAGTTAATTATTTCACATGTGATTCTGTGAGGAGACCTGCAAAACATGCACTGTGTGGGGTAATGAGGACCGAGTTTGCAGACCTATGCTCTAGAGCAGTAGTTCTCAAACTCGGTCCTCAGGACCCCTCACAGTGCATGCTTTGCAGATAACCCTGCAGATGCACAGGTGTATTAATTACTTACTGACACCTTTTAAAAGGTCCACAGGTGGAGCTATTTTTTCACTTGTGATTCTGTGAGGAGACCAGCAAAACATGCACCGTGTGGGGTCCTGAGGACTGAGTTTGAGAACCTGTGCTCTAGTGTATGTACCTAGACTTGGCCCAGGATTAAAAAGTACATTATTACTGTGAGAAACAAGTGATGAATATAAAGGTTCTCAGTCCAGGTCTATCTCGTTAGGTCACACAGTGTACTATTCTTATTTTATTGTGGGTTATTTCTGTCTATATACCATGCAGATGCGTCACTAACATGTGTCCCACCTGGTGCGGCTCCTGTTTAAAAGGTGGCATGGCTTCATGGGCACCATCAGAAGGGGTATGGCTTTTAGAGATGTGGTGTAGCTTCGATGCATGGGGTCGTGACTACGCTTCCCAACCCCCCGTTTCCGTTACTATGGGGGTACGGGAGGTGCTAGCTGACCCCAGAGACTGTAGTGCCGGCTTCTTCACGGTGACAGAAGCTGGGCACTGCATGTAATGTTACAGTGCAGCACACAGCTCCTGTCACTGAGCAGGAGCCGACACTTTTGTGACCCCCCTCAGCGGTGTCACCATGATAACACTGTATGCTTAGTGCTGGCCACTCAAAATGGTCAAGCATTTGATGCATCGCCACACATGCTGGTGGGCCTTGGCCTCTGCTGGTTGGCCCACAGCTTGTGAGGAGATGGAAGCAGATCTTGCTGCGTATGCAGCTATCTACTAGGGATGTGCACTTGAAATTTTTCGGGTTTTGTGTTTTGGTTTTGGGTTCGGTTCCGCGGCCGTGTTTTGGGTTCGAACGCGTTTTGGCAAAACCTCACCGAATTTTTTTTGTCGGATTCGGGTGTGTTTTGGATTCGGGTGTTTTTTTCAAAAAACCCTAAAAAAACAGCTTAAATCATAGAATTTGGGGGTCATTTTGATCCCAAAGTATTATTAACCTCAACAACCATAATTTCCACTCATTTTCAGTCTATTCTGAACACCTCACACCACACAATATTATTTTTAGTCCTAAAATTTGCACCGAGGTCGCTGGATGACTAAGCTAAGCGACCCAAGTGGCCGACACAAACACCTGGCCCATCTAGGAGTGGCACTGCAGTGTCACGCAGGATGGCCCTTCCAAAAAACACTCCCCAAACAGCACATGACGCAAAGAAAAAAAGAGGCGCAATGAGGTAGCTGTGTGACTAAGCTCAACGACCCAAGTGGCCGACACAAACACCTGGCCCATCTAGGAGTGGCACTGCAGTGTCACGCAGGATGGCCCTTCCAAAAAACACTCCCCAAACAGCACATGACGCAAAGAAAAAAAGAGGCGCAATGAGGTAGCTGTGTGACTAAGCTCAGCGACCCAAGTGGCCAACACAAACACCTGGCCCATCTAGGAGTGGCACTGCAGTGTCACGCAGGATGGCCCTTCCAAAAAACACCCCCCAAACAGCACATGACGCAAAGAAAAAAAGAGGCGCAATGAGGTAGCTGTGTGAGTAAGCTAATTGACCCTAGTGGCCGACACAAACACCTGGCCCATCTAGGAGTGGCACTGCAGTGTCACGCAGGCTGGCCCTTCAAAAAACTACTCCCCAAACAGCACATGACGCAAAGAAAAAAAGAGGCGCAATGAGGTAGCTGTGTGAGTAAGCTAATTGACCCTAGTGGCCGACACAAACACCTGGCCCATCTAGGAGTGGCACTGCAGTGTCACGCAGGATGGCCCTTCAAAAAAATACTCCCCAAACAGCACATGACGCAAAGAAAAATTAAAAAAAAAAGAGGTGCAAGATGGAATTGTCCTTGGGCCCTCCCACCCACCCTTATGTTGTATAAACAGGACATGCACACTTTAACCAACCCATCATTTCAGTGACAGGGTCTGCCACACGACTGTGACTGAAATGACGGGTTGGTTTGGACCCCCACCAAAACAGAAGCAATTAATCTCTCCTTGCACAAACTGGCTCTACAGAGGCAAGATGTCCACCTCATCATCATCCTCCGATATATCACCGTGTACATCCCCCTCCTCACAGATTATCAATTCGTCCCCACTGGAATCCACCATCTCAGCTCCCTGTGTACTTTGTGGAGGCAATTGCTGCTGGTCAATGTCTCCACGGAGGAATTGATTATAATTCATTTTAATGAACATCATCTTCTCCACATTTTTTGGAAGTAACCTCGTACGCCGATTGCTGACAAGGTGAGCGGCGGCACTAAACACTCTTTCGGAGTACACACTTGTGGGAGGGCAACTTAGGTAGAATAAAGCCAGTTTGTGCAAGGGCCTCCAAATTGCCTCTTTTTCCTGCCAGTATAAGTACGGACTGTCTGACGTGCCTACTTGGATGCGGTCTCTCATATAATCCTCCACCATTCTTTCAATGGGGAGAGAATCATATGCAGTGCCAGTAGACGACATGTCCGTAATCGTTGGCAGGTCCTTCAGTCCGGACCAGATGTCAGCATCAGCAGTCGCTCCAGACTGCCCTGCATCACCGCCAGCGGGTGGGCTCGGAATTCTGAGCCTTTTCCTCGCACCCCCAGTTGCGGGAGAATGTGAAGGAGGAGATGTTGACAGGTCGCGTTCCGCTTGACTTGACAATTTTCTCACCAGCAGGTCTTTGAACCCCAGCAGACTTGTGTGTGCCGGAAGGAGAGATCCAAGGTAGGTTTTAAATCTAGGATCGAGCACGGTGGCCAAAATGTAGTGCTCTGATTTCAACAGATTGACCACCCGTGAATCCTTGTTAAGCGATTAAGGGCTCCATCCACAAGTCCCACATGCCTAGCGGAATCGCTCTGTCTTAGCTCCTCCTTCAATGTCTCCAGCTTCTTCTGCAAAAGCCTGATGAGGGGAATGACCTGACTCAGGCTGGCAGTGTCTGAACTGACTTCACGTGTGGCAAGTTCAAAGGGCAGCAGAACCTTGCACAACGTTGAAATCATTCTCCACTGCGCTTGAGACAGGTGCATTCCACCTCCTATATCGTGCTCAATTGTATAGGCTTGAATGGCCTTTTGCTGCTCCTCCAACCTCTGAAGCATATAGAGGGTTGAATTCCACCTCGTTACCACTTCTTGCTTCAGATGATGGCAGGGCAGGTTCAGGCGTTTTTGGTGGTGCTCCGGTCTTCTGTACGTGGTGCCTGTACGTCGAAAGTGTCCCGCAATTCTTCTGGCCACCGACAGCATCTCTTGCACGCCCCTGTCGTTTTTTAAATAATTCTGCACCACCAAATTCAAGGTATGTGCAAAACATGGGACGTGCTGGAATTTGCCCAGATTTAATGCACACACAATATTGCTGGCGTTGTCCGATGCCACAAATCCACAGGAGAGTCCAATTGGGGTAAGCCATTCCGCGATGATCTTCCTCAGTTGCCGTAAGAGGTTTTCAGCTGTGTGCGTATTCTGGAAACCGGTGATACAAAGCGTAGCCTGCCTAGGAAAGAGTTGGCATTTGCGAGATGCTGCTACTGGTGCCGCCGCTGCTGTTCTTGCGGCGGGAGTCCATACATCTACCCAGTGGGCTGTCACAGTCATATAGTCCTGACCCTGCCCTGCTCCACTTGTCCACATGTCCGTGGTTAAGTGGACATTGGGTACAGCTGCATTTTTTAGGACACTGGTGACTCTTTTTCTGAGGTCTGTGTACATTTTCGGTATCGCCTGCCTAGAGAAATGGAACCTAGATGGTATTTGGTACCGGGGACACAGTACCTCCAACAAGTCTCTAGTTGGCTCTGCAGTAATGATGGATACCGGAACCACGTTTCTCACCACCCAGGATGCCAAGGCCTCAGTTATCCGCTTTGCAGCAGGATGACTGCTGTGATATTTCATCTTCCTCGCAAAGGACTGTTGGACAGTCAATTGCTTGGTGGAAGTAGTAAAAGTGGTCTTACGACTTCCCCTCTGGGATGACCATCGACTCCCAGCAGCAACAACAGCAGCGCCAGCAGCAGTAGGCGTTACACGCAAGGATGCATCGGAGGAATCCCAGGCAGGAGAGGACTCGTCAGAATTGCCAGTGACATGGCCTGCAGGACTATTGGCATTCCTGGGGAAGGAGGAAATTGACACTGAGGGAGTTGGTGGGGTGGTTTGCGTGAGCTTGGTTACAAGAGGAAGGGATTTACTGGTCAGTGGACTGCTTCCGCTGTCGCCCAAAGTTTTTGAACTTGTCACTGACTTATTATGAATGCGCTGCAGGTGACGTATAAGGGAGGATGTTCCGAGGTGGTTAACATCCTTACCCCTACTTATTACAGCTTGACAAAGGCAACACACGGCTTGACAAATGTTGTCCGCATTTCTGTTGAAATACTTCCACACCGCTGATTTTTTTGGTATTTTCACCAGGCATGTCAATGGCCATATTCCTCCCACGGACAACAGGTGTCTCCCCGGGTGCCTGACTTAAACAAACCACCTCACCATCAGAATCCTCCTTGTCAATTTCCTCCCCAGCGCCAGCAACACCCATATCCTCCTCATCCTGGTGTACTTCAACACTGACATCTTCAATCTGACTATCAGGAACTGGACTGCGGGTGCTCCTTCCAGCACTTGCAGGGGGCGTGCAAATGGTGGAAGGCGCATGCTCTTCACGTCCAGTATTGGGAAGGTCAGGCATCGCAACCGACACAATTGGACTCTCCTTGTGGATTTGGGATTTCGAAGAACGCACAGTTCTTTGCTGTGCTTTTGCCAGCTTGAGTCTTTTCATTTTTCTAGCGAGAGGCTGAGTGCTTCCATCCTCATGTGAAGCTGAACCACTAGCCATGAACATAGGCCAGGGCCTCAGCCGTTCCTTGCCACTCCGTGTGGTAAATGGCATATTGGCAAGTTTACGCTTCTCCTCCGACAATTTTATTTTAGATTTTTGAGTCCTTTTTTTACTGATATTTGGTGTTTTGGATTTTACATGCTCTGTACTATGACATTGGGCATCGGCCTTGGCAGACGACGTTGATGGAATTTCATCGTCTCGGCCATGACTAGTGGCAGCAGCTTCAGCACGAGGTGGAAGTCGATCTTGATCTTTCCCTATTTTTGGAACCTCAACATTTTTGTTCTCCATATTTTAATAGGCACAACTAAAAGGCACCTCAGGTAAACAATGGAGATGGATGGATACTAGTATACTTATGGATGACGAGCGACTGCCGACACAGAGGTAGCTACAGCTGTGGACTACCGTACTGTGTCTGCTGCTAATATAGACTGGATGATTGATAATGAGATAAAATTAAAATATATATATATATATCACACTAGTACTGCAGCCGGACAGGTATATATTATGTAATGACGGACCTGCTGGACACTGTCTGTCAGCACTGCAGACTCCTAAAGTAAGCTACTAGTATCAAGAAGATAGAAAAAAAAAAACCACGGGTAGGTGGTATACAATTATGGATGGACGAGCGACTGCCGACACAGAGGTAGCTACAGCCGTGGACTACAGTACTGTGTCTGCTGCTAATATAGACTGGATGATAATGAGATAAAATTAAAATATATATATATATATCACACTAGTACTGCAGCCGGACAGGTATATATTATGTAATGACGGACCTGCTGGACACTGTCTGTCAGTACTGCAGACTCCTAAAGTAAGCTACTAGTATCAAGAAGATAGAAAAAAAAAAACCACGGGTAGGTGGTATACAATTATGGATGGACGAGCGACTGCCGACACAGAGGTAGCTACAGCCGTGGACTACCGTACTGTGTCTGCTGCTAATATAGACTGGATGATAATGAGATAGAATTAAAATATATATATATCACACTAGTACTGCAGCCGGACAGGTATATATTATGTAATGACGGACCTGCTGGACACTGTCTGCAGAATGCGTTTATAAAAACACCACACGACGAGTGTTTAACTTTTTCAGGCAGACAATCACAATATACTGGTGGTCAGCAGACAATCACAATATACTGGTGGTCAGTGGTCACTGGTCAGTCACACTGGCAGTGGCACTCTGGCAGCAAAAGTGTGCACTGTACTTAAAATATGTACTCCTGCTATAACTGCTCCCCAGTCTCCCCCACAATTAAGCTGTGTGAGCAGTGAGCACTCAGCACAGTCAGATAATGATATACAGTATTACATATGATGCAGCACACTGGGCTGAGCACAGATATGGTATGTGACTGTGTCACACTGTGTATCGTTTTTTTTCAGGCAGAGAACGGATTAATTAAACTGGTGGTGGTCACTGGTCACTGGTCACACTATCAGCAAGTAGTACTCCGTCCTAAGCAGACAATCACAATATACTGGTGGTCAGTGTGGTCACTGGTCAGTCACACTGGCAGTGTGTCACTCTGGCAGCAAAAGTGTGCACTGTACTTAAAATATATTATTTATGTACTCCTGCTCTAACTGCTCCCCAGTCTCCCCCACAATTAAGCTGTGTGAGCAGTGAGCACTCAGCACAGTCAGATATACAGTATTACATATGATGATGCAGCACACTGAGGCTGAGCACAGATATGGTATGTGACTGTGTCACACTGTGTATCGTTTTTTTTCAGGCAGAGAACGGATTAATTAAACTGGTGGTCAATGGTCACTGGTCACACTATCAGCAAGTAGTAGTACTCCAGTCCTAATATCCTCCCCAAAATTAGTAAATAGTGTCTCTAACTCTCTACTCTCTTCTCTATAAACGGAGAGGACGCCAGCCACGTCCTCTCCCTATCAATCTCAATGCACGTGTGAAAATGGCGGCGACGCGCGGCTCCTTATATAGAATCCAAGTCTCGCGATAGAATCCGAGCCTCGCGAGAATCCGACAGCGGGATGATGACGTTCGGGCGCGCTCGGGTTAACCGAGCAAGGCGGGAGGATCCGAGCCTGCTCGGCACCGTGTAAAAAAAGCTGAAGTTCGGCGGGTTCGGATTCCGAGAAACCGAACCTTCTCATCACTACTATCTACATCCATCTCTGAAAAATCCCCCTATATTCATTGTGTGCTTGGATAAGAGAACAATATGTAGAGAATGCCTTTTGTTGTACTTGGGAAACTGTTTTGAAGAGCTTGAATGCTAATAGATTTTCAAATAATTATTAAAGAAGAAATGGGGAAGAATTTTGGGAGAAGCTATCTATAAATAGGAAGTAAAAAGCTATGGTTAGACATGTGTTATGTAAAGTTGTACAGGTTGGGTATCCATTATCCGGATACCTGTTATCCGAAACATTTAAAAAAAACAGGAATATTTTGGCACAGTAGTGACGTCATGACGTGGCCGGTGTCATGGCGTCACTAAGTCAGCAGCCATTCCCTCATCATCACTATTCCTAGGACCCACCACTGACCGCCAGGACCCTCCACTGACATCCTGAACCCTCCGCGGACCCCTGTGACCCATCCACATATTCTATTATCCAGGAAATCCCCATATCCAGAATGTTCCTTGTCCCACAAAGAGCCAAGGAGCATTAAGCATATGGGATACTCAACCTGTAATGTATTCAGTAAAAATCGGAGTGTAAAGTTCCCTCATAAGTCAATGCAAAAATAGAATAGACTGGTGGATGTGTCATTGCCTCAAAAAGCTGATATGCCAGTGTGTGTGATGAAACCATGTTTTGCTGGGATGGTGGTTACCCTCGGTGGGATTCAATTCACTCAGGCAAAACATATAAAAATGAAGTCTTTATAATGACAGCACAACACCATAAGATGGTCACATGTTACAGGGTAATTGATAGCACGTATCCTTCCGCAGCCTCTTGCAGTCAGCATCAATAAGTAGCAATAGCAATAATCTGTATCCTTACCACTACCGCTTGCTAAATAGTCCTGAGTCCCCCAGCTGCTGATGTCTGATTCACAGGAACCACCACAATAGAATCACATCCATTGAGATCTGCCCTCCTTATATACCTGACTGGCAGATCACCTCTGGTGCCAAACAGTCTACTTCGAAGGTTGGGTCAGGATATCCCATGGCTATTTCAGCCAGTATAGTGCTGTGGAGACCCATTGTACATCCACTAACTGGGGCTGGCAGCTAAATATCTTATTAATCACTCAGTCATTGTTCTGATTACATTACCAGCAACACCTATCACACCTCACACAATGGACTTGCATATGTGATACAAATGGTAAATAGCTAGCACAGCTGCCTGGCTCTCCCTCCTGTCATACACTAAAGCTTTTGCTGTCTTGTTATACTGTAGTCACACAGTATGGCCAGTAGCGGATCTTGCCACGGGCAAGCAGGACTTTTGCACGGGGTGCCGCCTTCCGGAGGGCGCCGCACCATGGCAAGATCCGCTGCTGATGTTCCGTGCGCCCCCCGCTGCCTGCTGCCGCTGTCCCCCGCCGTGAAGGGAACTAGACGCGTAGCGTCTAGTTTCCCTTTGTGGAGAGGACGTTTACTGTGCGGTGTGCCATGACGTCATCGCGCACTGCACAGCAAAGGTCCTCTCCACGAAGGGAACTAGACACGAAGCGTCTAGTTTCCCTTCGTGGAGAGGACCTTTGCTGTGCGGTGCGCGATGACGTCATCGCGCACCGCACATCATTTCATTGGCGCTACTACTGTACAGGGGGTGTAAGTGACAACACCCCCTGTATGAAGCCATGCCCCCATCGCCTGCCCGGGGCGCTCAAAACCCTCGAGCCGGCCCTGAGTATGGCAATGGTGTTTATGGGGTATATGCAATTGCGGTCGAATTCCCGAAATTGTCGAATTTCGGGTCATTTTCGCCAAAAAAAAATATTTGTCAATGCAATTCAGTGCTTTCCGTCAAAAAAACGGACTTTCAAAATTCGACTTTTTGAAATTCAACTTTTTGCAAATTCGACTTTTCTGCAATGATACAAGTGCTGCAATTCGACAAAAGCATATTCAATTCAAGTTTGGAAATTCGACAGCAGTGCTTTTAGACAGTAAATTCGTCATTTTCAATCCGCCACACTTTGGAGGGTGAAAACAATAAAAAAAAATTTAAACATGTTTTTTTTGTGTTTTTTTTTTTTGGGAATAGCATATCTATTTATATTAGAAGGGATTAGGTACTTTTTTTTTTTTTTTTGGAGGCACAAGTATTATTTATATATTTTTAAAAATATTATTTTTTTTTATTTTTTTTTTTATTGCTGGAACGGTAAAATAATAAAAAAAAATGGCGTGGGGTCCCCCCTCCAAAGCATAACCAGCCTCGGGCTCTTCGAGCTGGTCCTGGTTCTAAAAATGCTGGGAAAAATTGGGCAGGGATCCCCCGTATTTTTAAAACCAGCACCGGGCTCTGCGCCTGGTGCTGGTGCAAAAAATACGGGGGACAAAACGAGCAGGGGTCCCCCGTATTTTTCACACCAGCATCGGGCTCCACTAGCTGGACAGATAATGCCACAGCCGGGGGTCACTTTTATACAGTGCCCTGCGGCCGTGGCATTAAATATCCAACTAGTCACCCCTGGCCGGGGTACCCTGGGGGAGTGGGGACCCCTTCAATCAAGGCCCCCCCCCCCCAGCCACCCAAAGGCCAGGGGTGAAGCCCGAGGCTGTCCCCCCCATCCATTGGCTGCGGATGGGAGGCTGATAGCCTTGAGAAAATTGTCAGAATATTGTTTCTTCCAGAAGAACTACAAGTCCCAGCAAGCCTCCCCCGCAAGCTGGTACTTGGAGAACCACAAGTACCAGCATGCGGGAGAAAAACGGGCCCGCTGGTACCTGTAGTTCTACTGAAAAAAAAATACCCAAATAAAAACAGGACACAGACACCGTGACAAGTAAAACTTTATTACATACTGCCGACACACACATACTTACCTATGTTCACACGCCGACATCGGTCCTCTTCTCCATGTAGAATCCATGGATATCTAAAAAGAAAAGAACAATATACTCACCTCAGCCAGGGTCCAAAGATAAATCCACGGACTTGGCAAAAAAAGAAAACGGACACCCGTACCATGCCGGACTGAAAGGGGTCCCATGCTTACACATGGGACCCCTTACCCCGAATGAGACCTGTCAGTGACAGCTGTCACACAAAGGTCTCTAATGCCAATCAGGAAGTGCAACTTCGTTGCGCTCACCTGATTGGCTGTGCGCTGTCTGAGCTGTCAGACAGCGCATCGCACAGCTCCGTCCATTATATTCAATGGTGGGAACTTTGCGGCCAGCGGTGAGGTCACCCGCCGGTCAGCGGCTGACCGCGGGTAACCCCTCCGCTGACGGCAAAGTTCCCACCATTGAAACTAATGGAGCGGCTTTGCGATGCGCTGTCTGACAGCTCAGACAACGCACAGCCAATCAGGTGAGCGCCACGGAAGTAGCGCTTCCTGATTGGCTGAAGGGACTTCAGTGACAAGAGTCACGTGATGTCCCGGCATTCGGGGAAAGGGGTCTCATGTGTCAGCATGGGACCCCTTTCAGTCCGGTGGATCGGTGTTCGTTTTCTTTTTTTGCCAAGTACGTGGATTTATCTCTGGACCCTGGTTGAGGTGAGTATATTGAACTTTTCTTTTCAGGTATCCGTGGATTCTACATGGAGAAGAGGACCGATGTCGGCGTGTGAACATAGGTAAGTATGTGTGTGTCGGCACTCGGCAGTGTGTAATAAAGTTTCTCTGACGTCCTAGTGGATGCTGGGAACTCCGTAAGGACCATGGGGAATAGCGGCTCCGCAGGAGACTGGGCACAAAAGTAAAGCTTTAGGACTACCTGGTGTGCACTGGCTCCTCCCCCTATGACCCTCCTCCAAGCCTCAGTTAGATTTTTGTGCCCGGCCGAGAAGGGTGCACACTAGGGGCTCTCCTGAGCTTCTTAGTGAAAGTTTAGTTTTAGGTTTTTTATTTTCAGTGAGACCTGCTGGCAACAGGCTCACTGCATCGAGGGACTAAGGGGAGAAGAAGCGAACCTGCCTGCTTGCAGCCAGCTTGGGCTTCTTAGGCTACTGGACACCATTAGCTCCAGAGGGACCGAACACAGGCCCAGCCTCGGAGCTCGGTCCCAGAGCCGCGCCGCCGGCCCCCTTACAGAGCCAGAAGCAAGAAGAGGTCCGGAAAAATCGGCAACAGAAGACATCAGTCTTCAACAAGGTAGCGCACAGCACTGCAGCTGTGCGCCATTGTTACTCAGGCACACTTCACACTTCGGTCACTGAGGGTGCAGGGCGCTAGGGGGGGGCGCCCTGAGCAGCAATGTAAACACCTTGGCTGGCAAAAATACACCACATATAACCCCCAGGGGTATATGGATTTATTTTAACCCCTGCCAGAACTCACCAAAAAGCGGGAGAAAAGGCCGCCAAGAAGGGGGCGGAGCCTATCTCCTCAGCACACGGGCGCCATTTTCCATCACAGCTCCGCTGGAAGGACGTCTCCCTGACTCTCCCCTGCAAAAAGGGTAAAAAAAGAGAGGGGGGCACTAATTTGGCGCAGTTTTAATAATAACAGCAGCTATAAAGGGAAAAGCACATTTTATAGTGGTATTCCTGTCTATATATAGCGCTCTGGTGTGTGCTGGCATACTCTCCCTCTGTCTCCCCAAAGGGCTAGTGGGGTCCTGTCCTCTATCAGAGCATTCCCTGTGTGTGTGCGGTGTGTCGGTACGATTGTGTCGACATGTTTGAGGAGGAAAATGAGATGGAGGCGGAGCAATTGCCTATTATAGAGTTGACACCCCCTAGGGAGTCGACACCTGAGTGGATGAGCTTATGGAAGGAATTGCGTGACAGTGTCAGCTCTTTACGAAAGACAGTTGATGACATGAGACAGCCGGCTACTCAGCTTGTGCCTGTCCAGGGGTCTCAAACGCCATCAGGGGCTTTAAAACGCCCGTTACCTCAAATGGCAGACACAGACACGGATACTGACTCCAGTGTCGATGATGAGGAGACAAACGTGACTTCCACTAGGGCCACACGTTACATGATTGAAGCAATGAAAAATGTATTGCATATCTCTGATAATACAAGTACCACTAAAAAGGGTATTATGTTTGGTGAGAAAAAACTGCCTGTAGTTTTTCCTGTATCCGAGGAATTAAATGAAGTGTGTGATGAGGCGTGGGTTTCCCCCGATAAAAAACTGATAATTCCTAAAAGGTTATTGGCATCATACCCTTTCCCGCCAGAGGATAGGGCACGTTGGGAAATACCCCCTAGGGTGGATAAAGCGCTCACACGCTTGTCTAAACAGGTAGCACTACCCTCTCCTGATACGGCCGCCCTAAAGGAACCTGCCGATAGAAAGCTGGAGAATATCCTAAAATGTATATACACTCACACGGGTGTTATACTGCGACCAGCAATCGCCTCAGCCTGGATGTGCAGTGCGGGCGTGGCGTGGTCGGATTCCCTGACTGAAAATATTGATACCCTAGATAGGGACAGTATATTATTGACTATAGAGCATTTGAAGGATACATTTCTATATATGCGTGATGCACAGAGGGATATTTGCCGACTGGCATCAAGAGTTAGCGCGCTGTCCATTTCTGCAAGAAGAGGTTTATGGACGCGGCAGTGGTCAGGTGATGCGGATTCTAAAAGGCACATGGAAGTATTGCCTTATAAGGGGGAGGAGTTATTTGGGGTAGGTCTATCAGACCTGGTAGCCACGGCAACTGCTGGAAAATCCACATTTTTACCCCAGGTAGCTTCTCAACCTAAGAAGACGCCATATTATCAGGCGCAGTCCTTTCGGCCCCATAAGGGCAAGCGGGCAAAAGGCGCCTCATTTCTGCCCCGTGGCAGAGGGAGAGGAAAAAGGCTGCAGCAAACAGCCAGTTCCCAGGAACAAAAGCCCTCTCCCGCCTCCGCAAAGTCCTCAGCATGACGCTGGGGCTTTACAAGCGGACTCAGGCACGGTGGGGGCCCGTCTCAAGAAGTTCAGTGCGCAGTGGGCCCACTCGCAAGTGGACCCCTGGATCCTTCAGGTGGTATCTCAGGGGTACAAATTGGAATTCGAGACGTCTCCCCCTCGCCGTTTTCTAAAGTCTGCTTTACCGACGTCTCCCTCAGACAGGGAGGCAGTATTGGAAGCCATTCACAAGCTGCATTCCCAGCAGGTGATAATCAAGGTACCCCTCCTACAACAGGGAAAGGGGTACTATTCCACACTATTTGTGTTACCGAAGCCGGACGGCTCGGTGAGACCAATTTTAAATCTAAAATCCTTGAACACTTACATACAAAGGTTCAAATTCAAGATGGAGTCACTCAGAGCAGTGATTGCAAACCTGGAAGAAGGGGACTATATGGTGTCTCTGGACATCAAAGATGCTTACCTACATGTCCCAATTTACCCTTCTCACCAAGGGTACCTCAGGTTTGTGGTACAGAACTGTCACTATCAGTTTCAGACGCTGCCGTTTGGATTGTCCACGGCACCCCGGGTCTTTACCAAGGTAATGGCCGAAATGATGATACTCCTTCGAAGGAAGGAAGTTTTAGTTATCCCTTACTTGGACGATCTCCTGATAAGGGCAAGATCCAGGGAACAGTTGGAAGTCGGGGTAGCACTATCTCAGATAGTGCTGCGCCAGCACGGTTGGATTCTCAATATTCCAAAATCGCAGCTGATCCCGACGACACGACTTCTATTCCTAGGGATGATCCTGGACACAGTCCAGAAAAAGGTGTTTCTCCCGGAGGAGAAAGCCAGGGAGTTATCCGAACTAGTCTGAAATCTCCTAAAACCAGGCCAAGTCTCAGTGCATCAATGCACAAGGGTCCTGGGAAAGATGGTGGCTTCTTACGAAGCAATCCCATTCGGCAGATTCCACGCAAGAACCTTCCAGTGGGATCTGCTAGACAAATGGTCCGGGTCGCATCTTCAGATGCATCAGCGGATAATCTTGTCACCAAGGACAAGGGTGTCTCTCCTGTGGTGGTTGCAGAGTGCTCATCTTCTAGAGGGCCACAGATTCGGCATTCAGGACTGGGTCCTGGTGACCACGGATGCCAGCCTGAGAGGCTGGGGAGCAGTCACATAGGGAAGAAATTTCCAGGGCTTGTGGTCAAGCCTGGAGACATCACTTCACATAAATATCCTGGAGCTAAGGGCCATCTGCAATGCTCTAAGCCTAGCAAGACCTCTGCTTCAAGGTCAGCCGGTGCTGATCCAGTCAGACAACATCACGGCAGTCGCCCACGTAAACAGATAGGGCGGCACAAGAAGCAGGAGGGCAATGGCAGAAGATGCAAGGATTCTTCGCTGGGCGGAAAATCATGTGATAGCACTGTCAGCAGTGTTCATTCCGGGAGTGGACAACTGGGAAGCAGAATTCCTCAGCAGACACGACCTCCACCCGGGGGAGTGAGGACTTCACCCAGAAGTCTTCCACATGATTGTGAACCGTTGGGAAAAACCAAAGGTGGACATGATGGCGTCCCGCCTCAACAAAAAACTAGACAGATATTGCGCCAGGTCAAGGGACCCTCAGGCAATAGCTGTGGACGCTCTGGTAACACCGTGGGTGTACCAGTCAGTGTATGTGTTCCCTCCTCTGACTCTCATACCCAAGGTACTGAGAATCATAAGAAGGAGAGGAGTAAGGACTATATTCGTGGCTCCGGATTGGCCAAGAAGGACTTGGTACCCGGAACTTCAAGAGATGCTCACGGAGGACCCGTGGCCTCTACCTCTAAGAAAGGACCTGCTCCAGTAGGGACCCTGTCTGTTCCAAGACTTACCGCGGCTGCGTTTGACGGCATGGCGGTTGAACGCCGGATCCTGAAGGAAAAAGGCATTCCGGATGAAGTCATCCCTACCCTGATCAAAGCCAGGAAGGATGTAACCGTACAACATTATCACCGTATTTGGCGTAAATATGTTGCGTGGTGCGAGGCCAGGAAGGCCCCTACAGAGGAATTTCAACTGGGTCGTTTCCTGCATTTCCTGCAAATAGGACTGTCTATGGGCCTAAAATTAGGGTCCATTAAGGTTCAAATTTCGGCCCTGTCGATTTTCTTCCAGAAAGAACTGGCTTCAGTTCCTGAAGTTCAGACGTTTGTCAAGGGGGTACTGCATATACAGCCTCCTTTTGTGCCTCCAGTGGCACCTTGGGATCTCAATGTAGTTTTGGGGTTCCTAAAATCACATTGGTTTGAACCACTCACCACTGTGGACTTAAAATATCTCACATGGAAAGTGGTAATGCTGTTGGCCCTGGCTTCAGCCAGGCGTGTCTCAGAATTGGCGGCTTTATCCTATAAAAGCCCTTACCTAATTTTTCATACGGACAGGGCAGAATTGAGGACTCGTCCTCAATTTCTCTCTAAGGTGGTTTCAGCGTTTCACTTGAACCAGCCTATTGTGGTGCCTGCGGCTACTAGGGACTTGGAGGACTCCAAGTTGCTGGACGTAGTCAGGGCCCTGAAAATATATGTTTCCAGGACGGCTGGAGTCAGAAAATCTGACTCGCTGTTTATCCTGTATGCACCCAACAAGCTGGGTGCTCCTGCTTCTAAGCAGACTATTGCTCGTTGGATTTGTAGTACAATTCAGCTTGCACATTCTGTGGCAGGCCTGCCACAGCCAAAATCTGTAAAAGCCCATTCCACAAGGAAGGTGGGCTCATCTTGGGCGGCTGCCCGAGGGGTCTCGGCTTTACAACTTTGCCGAGCAGCTACTTGGTAAGGGGCAAACACGTTTGCTAAATTCTACAAATTTGATACCCTGGCTGAGGAGGACCTGGAGTTCTCTCATTCGGTGCTGCAGAGTCATCCGCACTCTCCCGCCCGTTTCGGAGCTTTGGTATAATCCCCATGGTCCTTACGGAGTTCCCAGCATCCACTAGGACGTCAGAGAAAATAAGAATTTACTTACCGATAATTCTATTTCTCGTAGTCCGTAGTGGATGCTGGGCGCCCATCCCAAGTGCGCATTGTCTGCAATACTTGTACATAGTTATTGTTACAAAAATCAGGTTATTATTGTTGTGAGCCATCTTTTCAGAGGCTCCTCTGTTATCATGCTGTTAACTGGGTTGAGATCACAGGTTGTACGGTGTGATTGGTGTGGCTGGTATGAGTCTTACCCGGGATTCAAAATCCTTCCTTATTGTGTACGCTCGTCCGGGCACAGTATCCTAACTGAGGCTTGGAGGAGGGTCATAGGGGGAGGAGCCAGTGCACACCAGGTAGTCCTAAAGATTTACTTTTGTGCCCAGTCTCCTGCGGAGCCGCTATTCCCCATGGTCCTTACGGAGTTCCCAGTATCCACTACGGACTACGAGAAATAGAATTATCGGTAAGTAAATTCTTATTTTTACTTGTCACGGTGTCTGTGTACTGTTTTTATTTGGGTATTTTTTTTCCAGTAGAACTACAGGTACCAGCGGGCCCGTTTTTCTCCCGCATGCTGGTACTTGTGGTTCTCCAAGTACCAGCTTGCGGGGGAGGCTTGCTGGGACTTGTAGTTCTTCTGGAAAAAACAATATTCTGTCATTTTACTCAAGGCTATCAGCCTCCCATCCGCAGCCAATGGATGGGGGGGACAGCCTCGGGTTTCACCCCTGGCCCTTGGGTGGCTGGGGGGGGACCCCTTGATTGAAGGGGTCCCCACTCCCCCAGGGTACCCCGGCCAGGGGTGACTAGTTGGATATTTAATGCCACGGCCGCAGGGCACGGCATAAAAGTGACCCCCGGCTGTGGCATTATCTGTCCAGCTAGTGGAGCCCGATGCTGGTGTGAAAAATACGGGGGACCCCTACTCGTTTTGTCCCCCGTATTTTTTGCACCAGCACCAGGCGCAGAGCCCGGTGCTGGTTTTAAAAATACGGGGGATCCCTTGTCAATTTTTCCCCTGCATTTTTAGAACCAGGACCAGCTCGAAGAGCCCGAGGCTGGTTATGCTTTGGAAGGGGGACCCCACGCCATTTTTTCCCGTTTTTCCCCGTTTTTTCCCGATTTTTAAAATCGCGGCAAAATCCGGCAAATCGGCCGTTTTTCGCCCGCGGGAATGTCGAATCCGTTTTTCATTGACTATGGTGAATTCCGGCAGCCACCTGCCGGAATTCACCTGTCGAATTGTGTCGAATTAAAAATGGCGATAATTTGCCGCGATTTGCCGTGAATTGCATATACCCCTATATCTCCAAAACTTACCATATTGCAGGTAATAGCAAGGGCAATACTGTATATGCCTAATAACAGGAAGTAACAATACACATGATACACCTATGTTCTAGTGCAGGCATTCCGAACCATGGTCCTCAAGGCACACCAACAGTGCAAGTTTTAGTGATATCCAGGCTTCAGCACAGATGGTTAAATCAAAATAACTAAGGTACTAATTAAATCACCTGTGTTCATGCATGGATATCACTAAAACCTGCACTGTTGGTGTGCCTTGAGGACCGAGGTTGGGAATGCCTGCTCTAGTGCATAGGTCTGTAAACTCAGTCCTCATTACCCCACACAGTGCATTTTTTGCAGGTAACGCAGTAGGTGCATAGGTGTATGAATTACTCACAGACACATTTTCATGCAGGTGGAGTTAATTAATTCACTTGTGATTCTGTGAGGAGTCCTGCAAAACATGCACTGTGTGGGGTAATGAGGACCGAGTTTGCAGACCTATGCTCTAGTGCATAGGTTCTCAAACTCGGTCCTCAGGACCCCACACGGTGCATGTTTTGCAGGTCTACTCACAGAAGCACAAGTGAAATAATTAGCTCCACCTGTGAACCTTTTACAATGTGTATGTGAGTAATTAATACACCTGTGCACCTGCTGGGTAACCTGCAAAACATGCACTGTGTGGGGTCCTGAGGACCGAGTTTGAGAACCTGTGCTCTAGTGTATATACGTCCTAGAGGATGCTGGGGACTCCGTAAGGACCATGGGGATAGACGGGCTCCGCAGGAGACATGGGCACTAAAAAAGAACTTTAGGTATGGGTGTGCACTGGCTCCTCCCTCTATGCCCCTCCTCCAGACCTCAGTTTAATACTGTGCCCAGAGGAGACTGGGTGCATTACAGGGAGCTCTCCTGAGTTTCCTGAAAAGAAAGTATTTTGTTAGGTTTTTTATTTTCAGGGAGCCTGCTGGCAACAGCCTCCCTGAATCGAGGGACTGAGGGGAGAGAAACAGACCTACTTTAACGTTAGGCTCTGTTTCTTAGGCTACTGGACACCATTAGCTCCAGAGGGAATGGAACGCAGGTCTCACCCTTGCCGTTCGTCCCGGAGCCGCGCCGCCGTCCTCCTTGCAGAGCCGGAAGATAGAAGCCGGGTGAGTATGTGAAGAAAGAAGACTTCAGAGGAGGCAGAAGACTTGAGATCTTCATTGAGGTAACGCTGTGTGCCATTGCTCCCTCACAACACACACACGGCAGGCACTGTAAGGGCGCAGGGGGGGGTGCCCTGGGCAGCAATAAGAACCTCCATATCTGGCTTAAAATTATATATACAGGCTGGGCACTGTATATAAGAGATCCCCCGGCAGTTTTGAAAATTTTCAGCGGGACCGAAGCCCGCCGCTGAGGGGCCGGAGCTTGTTCCTCAGCACTCACCGGCGCCATTTTCTCCACAGCACACCACTGAGAGGAAGCTCCCCAGACTCTCCCCTGCTTTCACGGTGAAAGAGGGTTTTAAAGAAGGGGGCACATAATTTGGCACAGATAAGGATAAACAGCGCTATCTGGGTAAACATATTGTGTTTTTTTTCCTGGGTCATTAGCGCTGGGTGTGTGCTGGCATACTCTCTCTCTGTCTCTCCAAAGGGGCTTAAGGGGGAACTGTCTTCAGATAAGAGGATTCCCTGAGTGTGTGGTGTGTCGGTACGCGTGGAGCAAATTACTGTGGCGTCTCCGTCGGCAACACCGACACCTGACTGGTTGGATATGTGGAATGTTTTAAGTGCAAATGTGAATTTATTGCACAAAAGGTTGGACAAAGCTGAGTCCAGGGAATGTACAGGGTGTCAAGCCCTACCTGCCCCTATGTCACAGGGACCTTCAGGGTCTCAAAAGCGCCCACTATCCCAAATAGTAGACACGGATACCGACACGGATTTGGACTCCAGTGTTGACTACGATGATGCAAAGTTACAGCCAAAATTGGCTAAAAGTATTCAATATATGATTATTGCAATAAAAGATGTTTTGCATATCACAGAGGACCCCCCTGTCCCTGACAAGAGGTCTCACATGTATAAGGAAAAGAAACCTGAGGTAACCTTTCCACCTTCTCATGAGCTAAACGAGTTATTTGAAAAGGCTTGGGAATCTCCAGACAAAAAACTGCAGATTCCCAAAAGGATTCTTATGGCGCATCCTTTCCCGAATAAGGACAGGATACAGTGGGAATCCGCCCCAAGGGTGGACAAAGCGTTGACACGCTTGTCCAAAAAGGTAGCGCTGCCATCCCAAGATACCCTCAGGGATACTGCTGATCGCAAGCAGGAGACTACCTTGAAGTCCATTTACACACATTCTGGTACCTTACTCAGACCGGCGATAGTGACGGCTTGGGTTTGTAGCGCTGTAATAGCGTGGACAGATACCTTATCGTCGGAAATTGATACCCTGGATAAGGATACCATGTTATTGACCCTGGGTCATATTAAAGATGCAGTCTTATATATGAGAGATGCTCAAAGAGACATTGGCCTACTGGGTTCTAGAGTCAACGCTATGGCGATTTCTGCTAGACGAGTTCTATGGACCCGGCAATGGACAGGTGATGCCGACTCAAAGAGGCATATGGAGGTTTTACCTTACAGGGGTGAGGAATTGTTTGGGGAAGGTCTCTCGGACCTGGTTTCCACAGCTACAGCAGGTAAATCATTTTTTTTGCCTTATATTCCCTCACAGCATAAGAAAACGGTCAAATAGAAACAAGAGAGTACGAGGATCGTCCTTTCTTGCCAGAGGTAAGAGCAGAGGGAAAAAGCTGCCTACCACAGCAAGTTCCCAGGAGAAGAAGTACTCCCCGGCCTCTACAAAATCCACCGCATGACGCTGGAGCTCCGCTGAGGGAGTCCGCCCCAGTGGGGGCACATCTTCGAATTTTCAGCCACATCTGGGTTCACTCACATGTGGATCCCTGGGCAATAGAAATTGTTTCCTAGGGGTACAAGCTGGAATTCAAAGAGGTGCCTCCTCGCCGGTTTTTCAAATCGGCCCTGCCAGCTTCTCCCCCAGAAAGGGAGATAGTTTTAAATGCGATTCACAAATTGTGTCTTCAACAGGTGGTGGTCCAAGTTCCCCTTCTTCAACAAAGGAAGGGGTATTACTCAACCCTGTTTGCAGTCCCAAAACCAGACGGTTCGGTCAGACCCATTCTAAATTTAAAATCCTTGAACCTATACTTGAAAAGGTTCAAGTTCAAGATGGAATCGCTCAGAGTGATCATCGCCAGCCTAGAAGAGGGGGATTTTATGGTATCCCTGGACATAAAGGATGCATACCTTCATGTTCCCATTTATCCACCTGATCAGGCGTACCTGAGATTTGCGGTACAGGAGTGTCATTACCAATTTCAGACGTTGCCGTTTGGGCTTTCCATGGCCCCGAGGATTTTCAACAAGGTAATGTCGGAGATGATGGTGCTCCTGTGTCACACTTATCCCATACTTGGACGATCTCCTCATAAAAGTGAGATCACGAGAGCAGTTGTTGAACAGCGTGTCACTTTCACTGAAGGTGTTGCAGCAACACGGCTGGATTCTCAATATCCCAAAGTCACAGTTGGTTCCTACGACTCTTTTGACCTTATTAGGCATGATTCTGGATACGGACCAGAAAAGGGTTTATCTTACGATAGAAAAGGCCCAGAAACTCATGACTCTGGTCAGGGACCTATTGAAGCCAAAACAGGTGTCAGTACATCACTGCACTCGAGTCCTGGGAAAGATGGTGGCGTCTTACGAGGCCATTCCCTTTGGCAGGTTCTATGCGAGGACTTTCCAATGGGACCTACTGGACAAGTGGTCCGGGTCACATCTACAGATTCATCAGTTGATCACCCTGTCCCCCAGGGCCAGGGTATCTCTCCTGTGGTGGCTGCAGAGTGCTCACCTTCTAGAGGGTCGCAGGTTCGGCATTCAGGATTGGATTCTGGTAACCACGGACGCGAGCCTCCGAGGTTGGGGTGCAGTCACACTGGGAAGAAACTTCCAAGGTCTTTGGTCAAGCCAGGAGACTTGTCTTCACATCAACGTCCTGTAGCTGAGGGCCATATACAACGCCCTTCGTCAAGCGGAGACTTTGCTTCGCGATCTACCGGTTCTGATTCAGTCAGACAACATCACCGCAGTGGCTCATGTAAACCGCCAAAGCGGCACAAGGAGCAGAGTGGCAATGACGGAAGCCTTCAGGATTCTTCGCTGGGCTTAAAATCATGTCTGCGCACTGTCAGCAGTGTTCATTCCGGGGGTGGACAACTGGGAAGCAGACTTCCTCAGCAGACACGATCTACATCCAGGAGAGTGGAGACTTCATCAGGAAGTCTTCACACAGATTGCAAGTCAGTGGGGACTGTCCCAAATAGACATGATCCCACCTCAACAAAATACTACAGAGGTATTGCGCCAGGTCAAGAGACCCTCAGGCAGTGGCAGTGGATGCCCTGGTGACACCGTGGGTGTTCCAGTTGGTCTATGTGTTTCCTCCTCTTCCTCTCATCACCAAGGTGTTGAGAATCATAAGAAAAAGAGGAGTACAGACAATTCTCATTGTTCCAGATTGGCCGCGAAGGGCCTGGTATCCGGATCTGCAGGAAATGCTCACAGAAGATCCATGGCCCCTTCCACTAAGACATGACCTGTTGCAACAGGGGCCCTGTCTGTTCCAAGACTTACCGCGACTGCGCTTGACGGCATGGCGGTTGAACGCCTGATCCTAGCGGAAAAGGGTATTCCAGATGAGGTCATTCCTACTCTGATAAAGGCTAGGAAGGACGTGACAGCTAAACATTATCACCGTATATGGCGGAAGTATGTTTCTTGGTGTGAGGCCAGGAAGGCTCCTACGGAAGAATTCCATCTGGGCCGTTTCCTTCACTTCCTACAAACTGGAGTGAATTTGGGCCTAAATTTAGGCTCCATTAAGGTTCAGATTTCGGCCCTATCCATTTTCTTTCAGAAGGAATTAGCTTCTCTCCAAGAAGTACAGACTTTTGTGAAGGGATTCAGCCTCATTTTGTACCTCCGGTGGCGCCTTGGGACCTTAACGTGGTGTTGAGTTTCCTTAAGTCCCACTGGTTTAAACCACTTAAAACGGTGGAATTAAAATATCTCACTTGGAAAGTGGTTATGTTGTTAGCCTTGGCTTCAGATAGGCTAGTGTCGGAGTTGGCGGCTTTGTCTCACAAAAGCCCCTATCTGGTTTCCATGTGGATAGAGCAGAATTTCGGACTCGTCCTCAATTCTTGCCCAAAGTGGTTTCATCTTTTCATATGAACCAACCTATTGTGGTGCCTGTGGCTACACGAGACTTGGAGGATTCCGAGTCCCTTGATGTAGTCAGGGCTTTGAAAATTTACGTGGCCAGAACGGCTCGGGTCAGAAAAACAGAGGCACTGTTTGTCCAGTATGCAGCCAACAAGGTTGGCGCTCCTGCTTCTAAGCAGTCTATTGCTCGCTGGATCTGTATCACGATTCAGCAGGCTCATTCTACGGCTGGATTGCCGTTACCAAAATTGGTTAATACCCATTCCACTAGGAAGGTGGGCTCTTCTTGGGCGGCTGCCCGAGGCATCTCGGCATTACAGTTGTGCCGAGCAGCTACCTGGTCGGGTTCAAACACCTTTGCAAAGTTTTACAAGTTTGATACCCCGGCTGAGGAGGACCTCATGTTTGCTTAATCGGTGCTGCAGAGTCATCCGCACTCTCCCGCCCGTTTGGGAGCTTTGGTATAATCCCTATGGTCCTTACGGAGTCCCCAGCATCCTCTAGGATGTAAGAGAAAATAAGATTTTAAACCTACCGGTAAATCTTTTTCTCCTAGTCCGTAGAGGATGCTGGGCGCCAGTCCCAGTGCGGACTACTTCTGCAAGACTTGTATATAGTTATTGCTTACATAAGGGTTATGTTACAATTTTGTTCAGTCTCTAGCTGATACAGTTTTGTTCATACTGTTAACTGGTTGCATATTTTCCAGGTTGTACGGTGTGGATGGTGTGGGCTGGTATGAATTTTGCCCTTGGATTAACAAAAATCCTTTTCTCGTACTGTCCGTCTCCTCTGGGCACAGTTTCTCTAACTGAGGTCTGGAGGAGGGGCATAGAGGGAGGAGCCAGTGCACACCCATGCCTAAAGTTCTTTTTTAGTGCCCATGTCTCCTGCGGAGCCCGTATAGCCCCATGGTACTTACAGAGTCCCCAGCATCCTCTACGGACTAGGAGAAAAAGATTTACCGGTAGGTTTAAAATCTTATTTTATTGTGGGTTAATTCTGTCTTGTCAAAGTCAGAAAAATATCACGCTACACACTTCCATATATGCACCTCATGCGAGTGCCTGCTGCGCGTGCATGAGCTCTCCCGTGCGTGCGCATACTCGCTGCTGCGTGCACCCGCGGGCCCGCGGTATGCGCATTTACGGTAGAGTTTATGTGCGTCTAGCGGGCGACTCAATCGTTACATATTTTAACCATATAATGTATTTTGTAGATTATGGTCCCTTTGATAGAATCTGAAAGTTTAGTTAATGTAGCATGTTCATAGACAAAGAGATCCCTCTTTGTTTGATACGAAGGGTCGGACAGGGGTTATACAGTGGTGTTTAGTATCCATCGGAAGAGTATTTAATTAGCAATATTCCGGTGTTGGTTTGAAGCGGATTAATCGCTCGTGCGAATAGTTATGGACATCAGAAGTTTATGAACATTTACTGTATTTGCACTTTATTGCCCATGCGGCGGGAAACCTAGTTTCCCACCCACCTGAGCAGTTAGGAATAGTCACAGCCCACCTGTATGAATCAACCTATGACCTTTTGTTATAATGCGAAGACGAATTCCTGTGTCCAATGAACAATAAGAATATAGGGACCATTGTACTGTATTGTGTGTAGTGTATAAAAGCACAAGCCGATCTGGGCCAGCTCTCTATTCTCTTCAACGGTTCTCATCACTGATAATCGGGAGCTGGATATCCAGAAGGCGCATGCGATTGTTTCCCTTTGTGCGTAAGTTTCTCTGCAATCATATTGTCTTTATTGTTATTATAAGCCATTCTCTCTCACTCTCTCTCACTCTCTCTATCTCTCTCTCTCTCTCTCTCTCCTTCCCCTTAAAAGTACTTGTGTCTTTATTGTATTTTATGTGTAGTTACTTGGTTAGATATTCCATGTTATTTTGGTAGTGTATAACTTGTACTGTATTATACTTTTTGAACGTTCATTCTCTCACTAAAGGCGTTAGAACCTTAGACCGGTATTTGATTGATTATTATATTGCTAGAGTGGTCTCGGAGCGTCACATACGCTCATACAGCTTTTAAACTAACAAGGTTACACTGTGTTGCATTTACAACTTATCACTAAACAAGGGTTTACAGTATAAGTATATTGTGTATGGTATAGTTATAGAGGTTTAACACTGTGAGCGTCAGTGCCGCTTGTGATCTCCTCGTGGTCCCGAGCGTCCGCTACGCTGATAGCGTATCATTACGTTAGTCGGCAGCCTACAGCGTGCTTGCCTGTACGCTCTTAGCCGTGAGCGAACGTGACGCTCGTGCGTCTCGACCACGGCTAAGCGTTTGTTACGCAACGTGCGTACTCTTACGGTATTCCATACGCCAATAGCGTACTGTGTTCTTTAACCTTTTAGAGGGTTTTCAGTAAGATAAATTTTAGGCTTTATCAGTCTATATACCATATAGATGCGTCACTAACGTGTCCCACCTGGTGCGGCTCCTATTTAAAAGGTGGCATGGCTTCATGGGCACCATCAGAAGGGGTATGGCTTTTACAGATGGGGTGTAGCTTCGATGCATGGAGTCGTGACTACGCTCCCCGACCCCGTTTCCGTCACTATGGGGGTACGGGAGGTGCTGGCTGACCCCGGAGACTGTAGTGCCGGCTTCTTCACGGTGACAGAAGCTGGGCACTGCATGTAATGTTACAGTGCGGCACACAGCTCCTGTCACTGAGCAGGAGCTGACACTTTTGTGACCCTCCTCAGCGGTGTCACCATGATAACAGCCATTCCCTCATCATCACTATTCCTAGGACCCTCCACTTACATGCTGAACCCGCCGCGGACCCCTGTGACCCATCCGCATATTCTATTATCCAGGAAATCCCCATATCCAGAATGTTCCTTGTCCCACAAAGAGCCAAGGAGCATTAAGCATATGGGATACTCGACCTGTAATGTGTTCAGTAAAAATTGGAGTGTACATATCCCTCATAAGTCAATGCAAAAATAGAATAGACTGGTGGATGTGTCATTGCCTCAAAAAGCTGATATGGCAGTGTGTGTGAGGAAACCATGCTTCGCTTGGACGGTGGTTACCCTCGGTGGGATTCAGTTCACTCGGGCAGATCAGAAAACATATAAAAATAAAGTCTTTATAATGACAGCACAACACCATAAGATGGTCACATGTTACAGGGTAATTGGTAGCACAGTGGCGTAACTAGAAATTTTTCTCCCCCAAGCCAAAAAATTCTTCGGCGCCCCCCTTCCCCCTTCATGTTCCATAATTGGGAGCAAGAAAGGGATAAATATGCGCGCGCCTTCGGCATGCGCAGCAAAAGGGGCGTGGTTTCGCTGGAATGGGCGTGGTTTTGCATAAAGGGGCGTGGCATTGCAGGAAAAGACTACCTTATACCCCAGTTTTGCAACCTGCACGCCCATACGTTGGCCACTACAGGAAAGAAAAATAATCCTGATTCATGCCCCTTACATTATTTGTCATTTTTCCTCCTTATAGTAATGCCCAGTATACATTATGCCACATACTGCAATGGCCCTTAGACATTATGCCGCACACAATAATGCACATGACACAATATGCACACACTGTAATGCCTGTGACACATTATGCCACACACCGTAATGCCTGTGACACATTATGCCACACAGGCACACACCGTAATGCCTGTGACACATTATGACAGGAATCGCAATGCCCGTTATACATTATGCTACACACTGCAATGCCCCTGATACATTATAGCACATACAATGTCTGTGACACATTATGACACACACCGCAATGCCCGATACATTATAGCACATACAATGCCTGTGACACATTATGCCACACACTGCAATGACCTTGAGACATTATACCACAATGCCCGTGATATAGTATACCATACACCGTAATGCCTGTGACACATACCGCAATGCCCTGCCCGTTATACCCTATGCCACACACCGCAATGCCCGTTATGTATTATGCCACACTGCAATGACCCTGAGACATTATACCACATACCACAATGCCCGTGATATAGTATACCACACACCGTAATGCCTGACACATTATGAAACACACCGCAATGTCCGTGATACATTATTCCACACACTGCAATGACCCCAAGACATTATACCACATATCACAATGCCCGCGATATAGTATACCATACACCGTAATGCCTGTGACACATTATGACACACACCGCAATGTCCGTGATACATTATGCCACACACCATAATGCCCATTACACATTAAGTCCTACAGTAAGGCTTCTAATTACTTTTCAATTACCTGCTCGTTGTCAGGGGTTTCATGCACTGGGTGTCATGCTCGTTGCCAGGGGTTTCATGCTCTTGGTTCCATGCATGGTGCCAGGGGTTTTCATGCTCAGGGTGTCATGCTCATTGCCAGTGGTTTCATGTACTGGGTGTCATGCTCGTTGCCAGGTGTTTCATGCACTGGGTGTCATGCTTGTTGCCAGGTGTTTCATGCACTGGGTGTCATGCTCGTTGCTAGGAGGTAGTCCTTGTTGCTAGGGCTGTGCTCCCAGTGCCACATATGACCCCAGTGCCAGATATTCCCCCACGGTGCCAGGTACTCACATGCCCCAGTGCCAAATATAGCCCCCCCCATGTGCCAGGTACACATATACCCCCCAGTGCCACATATGCCCCCAGTGCCAGATATTCCCCCCCCCAGTGCCACATATGCCCCAAGTGCCAGATATGCCCCCAGTGCCATATATTCCCCCCCAGTGCCAAATATGCCCCCAGTGCCAGATATCCCCCCCCAGTGCCATATATGCCCCCAGTGCTAGATATTCTACCCCAGTGCCATATATGCCCCCAGTGCCATATATGCCCCAAGTGTCAGATATTCCCCCCCAGTGCCATATATGCCCCCAGTGCCAGATATCCCCCCCCCCAGTGCCATATATGCCCCAGTGCCAGATATTCCCCCCAGTGCCAGATATTCCCCCCAGTGCCATATATGACCCAGTGCCAGATATTCCCCCCAGTGCCATATATGCCCCAGTGCCAGATATTCCCCCCAGTGCCATATATGCCCCAGTGCCAGATATTCCCCCCAGTGCCAGATATTCCCCCCAGTGCCATATATGCCCCAGTGCCAGATATTCCCCCCAGTGCCAGATATTCCCCCCAGTGCCATATATGTTCCAGTGCCAGATATTCCCCCCAGTGCCATATATGCCCCAGTGCCAGATATTCCCCCCCCAGTGCCATAAATGCCTCAGTGCCAGATATCCCACCCAGTGCCAGATATTCGCCCCAGTGCCAGATATGCCCCAGTGCCAGATACCCCCCCCCCACAGTGCCATATATACCGCAGTGCCAGATATTTCTGCCCCCCCCCCCCGCCACCGCCGCCGCCGCTTTTTGGAGGGACACGGAGGGCACAGCTAGCCTCTCCTGTGTCCCTCCTGCTGCATCATCTCCGGCGGCCGCGGGTCTAATAGGGGGAAGTGCCGGTTCGTGAGCCAATTAGAGCTCACGAACGGCACTTCCCCCTATTAGACCCGCGGCCGCCGGAGATGATGCAGGAGGGACACAGGGAGGCGCGCTGTGCCCTCCGTGTCCCTCCAACAAGCGGCGGAGGGAAGGAGACCGCATGTCAGTCTGCTGTAAATCAGTGGCGCCCCCGCAGCCCCTCGCCCCCAAGCCACCGCGAGGGCTGCGGGGGCAGTAGTTACGCCACTGTGGTAACACGTATCCTTCTGCAGCCTCTTGCAGTCAGCATCAATAAGTAGCAATAGCAAAAAATCTGTATCCTTACCACTACCGCTTGCTAAACAGTCCTGAGTCCCCCAGCTGCTGATGTCTGATTCACAGGATCCACCACAATAGAATCACCTCCATTGAGATCTACCCTCCTTATATACCTGACTGGCAGATCACCTCTGGTGCCAAACAGTCTACTTTGAGGGTTGGGTCAGGATATCCCGAGGCTATTTCAGCCAGTATACTGCTGTGGAGACCCATTGTACATCCTCTAACTAGGGATGGCAGCTAACTATCTTATTAATCACTCAGTCATTGTTCTGATTACATTACCAGCAACACCTATCACACCTCACACAATGGACTTGCATATATGACATAAATGGTAAATAGCTAGAACAGCTGCCTGGCTCTCCCTCCTGTCATACACTACAGCTTCTGCTGTCTTGTTATACTGTCGTCATACAGTATGGCAATGGTGTTTATATCTCCAAAACATACCATTTTGCAGGTAATAGCAAGTACAATACTGTATATGCCTAATAACAGGAAGTAACAATACACATGATACATCTATGCTCTCGTTCAGGCATTCCCAACCACGGTCCTCAATGCACACCAACAGTGTAGTTTTTAGTGATATCCAGGCTTCAGCACAGATGGTTAAATCAAAAATAACTAAGGTACTAATTAAGTCACTTGTGTTAAAGCCCCGATATCACTAAAATTTGCACTGTTGGTATGCCTTGAGGACCGCGGTTGGGAATGCCAGCTCTAGTGCATAGGTCTGCAAACTCGGTCCTCATTACCCCACACAGTGCATGTTTTTCAGGTTACCCAGCAGGTGCACAGGTGTATTAATTACTCACAGACATATTTCTCTTACGTCCTAGAGGATGCTGGGGACTCCGTAAGGACCATGGGGTATGCACTGGCTCCTCCCTCTATGCCCCTCCTCCAGACCTCAGTTAGATCCTGTGCCCAGAGGAGATTTGGTGCACTGCAGGGGAGCTCTCCTGAGATTCTCTGAAAAAGAATTTTGTTAGGTTTTTTATTTTCAGGGAGCACTGCTGGCAACAGGCTCCCTGCATCATGGGACTGAGGAGAGAGAAGCAGACCTTCTTAAGTGATAGGCTCTGCTTCTTAGGCTACTGGACACCATTAGCTCCAGAGGGCGTCGGAACGCAGGTCTCCCCCGCCGTTTATCCCAGAGCCGCGCCACCGTCCTCCTCACAGGGCCGGAATATAGAAGCCGGGTGAGTATAAGAAGAAAAGAAGACTTTAAGGCGGCAGAAGACTTCAGATCTTCACTGAGGTAAGCGCGCAGCGGTAACGCTGTGCGCCATTGCTCCAACACACTACACACACTAGCAGGCACTGATGGGCGCAGGGGGGGGCGCCCTGGGCAGCAATATAAACCTCTGGACTGGCATTATATGGATATAGACTGTGGAGGCAGATAATATATAAATTCTCCGCCATTTTTTATACAATTGAGCGGGACCGAAGCCCGCCGCTGGAGGGGGCGGAGCTTGGTCCCTCAGCACTAACCAGCGCCATTTTCTCCACAGAGCACTGCAGAGAAGCTGGCTCCTCGGACTCTCCCCTGCTGAACACGGTGACAGAGGGCTGAAAAGAGGGGGGGGGGGGGGCACTTGTAAGGTGCAGTGAGTGTATTACACGAGTATTATATATATAAAAGCGCTATATCTGGGAAATTGTTTCCAGTGCCAGTTGGAGCTGGGTGTGTGCTGGCATACTCTCTCTCTCTGTCTCTCCAAAGGGCCTTGTTGGGGAATTGTCCCCTTATAGATATATCCCTGTGTGTGTGGGGGGGTGTCGGTACGTGTGTGTCGGCATGTCTGAAGCGGAAGGCTCATCCAAGGAGGAGGTGGAGCAGATGATTGGTATGTCTCCGTCGCCAACGCCGACTCATGATTGGTTGGACATGTGGAATATGTTAAATGCAAATGTGACCTTATTACATAAGAGAATGGACAAAGTAGAGTCCAGGGAAAAAGCAGGGAGTCAATCCACGGATTGGACTGGGTCACAGGGCCCTTCAGGGTCTCAAAAACGTCCCCTATCCCAGATAGCAGACACTGATACCGACACGGATTCTGACTCCAGTGTCGACTACGATGATGCAAGGTTACACCCAAGGGTGGCCAACAGTATTCATTATATGATTATTGCAATAAAAGATGTTTTGCATATCACTGATGACCCCTCTGTCTCTGACACGAGGGTGCGCATGTATAAGGAAAAGAAACCTGAGATAACCTTTCCCCCATCGCATGAACTGAACGAAGTATTTGAAAAAGCTTGGGAAACTCCAGACAAAAAACTGCAGATTCCCAAGAGGATTCTTATGGCGTATCCTTTCCCTGTACAGGACAGGGTACGGGGGGAATCCTCGCCAAGGGTGGACAAGGCATTAACGCATCTGTCCAAGAAGGTGGCACTACCGTCTCCAGACACGGCAGCCCTCAAGGATCCTGCTGATCGTAGACAGGAAACTACCTTAAAATCTATTTATATGCATACGGGTGGTTTGCTCAGGCCGGCGATAGCATCGGCATGGGTTTGTAGCGCAGTTGCAGCATGGACAGATACCTTATCAGCTGACATTGATACCCTAGATAGGGATACCATTTTACTGACCTTAGGTCACATTAAAGACGCAGTCTTATATGGTATCCGGTCGATGGATCGGCAGCCGCTTGTTCGACAATGCTAACATCGACCACGCAACATAGACAACACCTACATCGACAGTGATCGAACATCGACAAACACAAGATCGACATCACATCAACATCGACACACACTACATCGACAAACCCCGAACATTGACAATACATATACTCGGCAAACAATACATCGACACAAAAAATGATCGATCACGCACAACAGCGAAACAACGTCAGGTCGACCAACAAATCATCGACATGTAATTGTTCGACAAACAAATACATCGACCTACTGAAGATCGACAAACCATAGACCGACAAAACATAGATCGACATGTACTAATTGTGCGACAAACAAATACATCGACATACAGAAGATCGACAAACCATAGACCGACAAACCATCGATCGACAAGAAATTGTTCAACAAACAAATACATTGACATACATAAGATCGACAAACCATAGACCGACAACACATAGATCGACATGTAATTGTTCGACAAACAAATACATCGACTTACTGAAGATCGACAAACCATAGACCGACACTACATTTAATATATCGACATATAAATAGGCCAAGTATAGAAAAACACTCTACAGCGCTATCCCTGCCTAGCCCTTACATCCACCACCTACACAATACCCTGAACTGCTGCACATCTGCAACACACCCTCCCCCCCCGCTATTCCCCACAATACCCGTCCAAAGTTAGATGCCGCCTCCATCCCCCCTAGTCACCCCGCTGCCCATCTACATTTACACGCCTAGCTATACACCCCACTACATTACGCGCTCCATGTTTCACCGTGGCACTACAAGTAACACAACGCCCTGGCACTGCTCCCCGCTCTGGTAGCACAGTCACACCGTTCAAGAAACACCCCACCCATGTCTGCAAGCACACCTGGGCACCCTGCTGCACATCTGCAACGCTGACACCCTCCCCCCCCGCTATTCCCAACGATACCCGTGCAAAGTTAGACGCCGCCTCCATCCCCCCTAGTCACCCCGCTGCCCGTCTACATTTACACGCCTAGCTATACACCCCACTACATTACGCGCTCCACGTTTCACCGTGACACTACAAGTAACACAACGCCCTGGCACTGCTCCCCGCTCTGGTAGCACAGTCACACCCTTCAAGAAACACCCCACCCATGTCTGCAAGCACACCTGGGCACCCTGCTGCACATCTGCAACGCTGAAACCCTCCCCCCCGCTATTCCCCACGATACCCGTCCAAAGTTAGATGCCGCCTCCATCCCCCCTAATCACCCCGCTGCCCGTCTACATTTACACGCCTAGCTATACACCCCACTACATTACGCGCTCCATGTTTCACCGTGGCACTACAAGTAACACAACGCCCTGGCACTGCTCCCCGCTCTGGTAGCACAATCACACCCTTCAAGAAACACCCCACCCATGTCTGCCAGCACACCTGGGCACCCTGCTGCACATCTGCAACGCTGACACCCTCCCACCTCCCCCCCCCGGCTATCACATTTAACAAATTCACAGTAACAGATTTCAGTTTTTTTTTAAGTATTCTCTCCTAAACTTTTCCATGATATCACCACTATCACCTTGGCGTCATGTCCCAGACTTGCTATTCAGAATTCATTGTAAACTAATCCATTTAAGTTATAGCCAAACAAAGCTATTATTATGAACCTGTCTCTATTCATTTTTTCCCCTCTCATTAGTCTATTCTAAACAGGTTCATTATATCACCACTATCACCTTGGCGTCAGGTCCAACAGTTGATATTCACAAATCTTTTCAAAATAATCGAATTAAGTACCATCTAGACAAAGCCATTCTTCTGAACTTGTCTCCTTTTTCATTCTGCCATTTTTTCAAAACGTCTTAACTCATGAAACACCTACTAATCCAGTTACCCTTTTAGCATAGATGATAAAAACATGTATGATTTTTATTAACCCAAATATAGGCGCTGCCCTACTAAATTAAATGCCAATTCCAATACAATCCATTTATTATGTTTCCACATTAATATCATAACACATGCCACTACATGAAACTGGTACTACAGGCTCCAGCTTGTCTGTTATTCTCCAAATATACTCATATGAATCCCAGTCCAAACAACCATGCTTTTGCACTTTTTATGAAGAACTGTGCACCTCCATAAGCTGCAGATCACCCCTTATCTCTATCCGACTCCCCCTTCTTGTGCTCCCAGAGATTACAGAGCCCCTACCCCTACCCCATAGATTACAGAGCCCCTACACCTAACGTCTCTACACCCCGTCAACTTCCAGAAGACCCCCGCTATTAGCGCTACCCCCTTCGCTGATTCCACCCTTGGAACTACAGCTCCCAGCAAGTCCTTACCACCACCACCACAAGCCCCTCTGTCCGTCACCTGAACTGCTTAGCACCCCTAGTCCCTGCAGTGCACCCCTTCTTCCAACCACTACTCCCTCCATGTCCTCCCAGCGATCATGGGTCGCCTACACTTAGTCTTCTCGACACCCCGTCTACTTCAACACAACCCCCCGCTAATCGTGCTACCCCAGCTACTGTTTTAATCCTTGTAACTACAGCTTCCATCCCTGCAAGCTTGGCTGTAAAATACATTCCCCACAACACTGCTTTCCACCCCTGCTTGCTGCAGATTACACCATCTTCTACACTACTCCCTCCACTCATTCCTCCACGATATTACCTTGGACCTTGACGTGGTCTCATCCTGACCCCAACCCAAAAACGACATTTCTCCCTACACACAAATTATTTATTTCATGACTTGAATATGCACACATCATCCTTAAACCCCACCACCCACAAACAAACACACAATTTACACTCACTGATTGAAATCTGTCTTGAACTAGTCTCTCTTAAACAGCTTCATTAAATCACCACTATCACCTTGGCGTCAGGTCCAACAGTTTTTCCCACCAGTCTTTTCAAAATAATCGAATTAAGTTCCATCTAGACAAAGCCATTCTTCTTAACTTGTTTCAATTTTTTTTGGCCATTTTTTCCAAACGACTTAACTCATGGAACACATACGACTCCAGTTACCCTTTTAGCATAGATAAGAAAAAGTATGATTTTTATTATCCCAAATATATGCGCTGCCCTACTAAATTAAATACCAATTCCAATACAATCAATTATATATGCTTTCACATTAATATCATAACTCGTTTTACAAAAAAAAAAAATCTGGTACAGTGCCCAGCTTTTCTTTTAATCGCAGAATATGCTGATATGATTGCCAGGCCAAACAACCATGCTTCTGCCCATTTCTTGAAGAACTGTGCACCAGAGATTACGGACCCCATACACCTAGATATCTCTACACCCTGTCAACTTGTAGACGTCTCCCGCTAATAGAGCTACACCTGTCGCTGATTCCAACAGTGGAACTACAGCTCCCAGCCATCCCTTACAGCCACCACCTACACAAGCCCCTCTGTCCTCACCTGAACTGCTGCGCACACCTTTTTCCAAACACTATCACATCCATGTCCTCCATGCGATAATGTGTCGCTTACACCTAGACTCCTCCACACCCTGTCTACTCCCATGCGACCACCCGCTAATAGCGCTACCCCTGTCGAAAATTCTACCCATGGAACTCCAGGTCCCAGCAAGTACTTATCACCACCTACACAATCCCCTCTGTCCTTAATCTGAACTGCTGCTCACCTCTTTTTCCCACCACTACCCCCTACCTTTCATCATCTTGATTATGGTTCCACTACACCTGTTCGCAACTTCACCACGTCTACCTCCAGACTCCAATAGTGCTACCCCTGCTGCTGCTGTCACACGTTTAAATACAGGTCAAAACTAACCATTTCATACATACATGTGCCTCCTATTAAAACAAGCCCGAATAGCCATCCAGTCACACTTGTCCCGAATTTTTTTGAAATAACAGCTTCTGTAGCGCAGCGCAACGCCGTCCTTCCCCTACAAAGATTCTAAAATCGATTTCTGTTGTCAGTGTATTTGTCCCATAAATATTATTTATATAAACTAAAACGAAAAAACGTTTTTTTAACCAATGGTAGTAAAATATTTTATATCTAAAAACTGTTTAACCATCCCTCTTTTAAAAAAAACAAAACGTAGTCATCCAATAGGCAACCACTGTGTCTTAACTCCACCTACTTAAAATGGTATAAAAATCTAATTTTAAAGATACCTGCTACCATTATATGGAAAAAGTATTCTGAGGTGTATCCTTATACTATAGATATTGATTCTACAATGGCAGCTCAACCGTCAATTCGTTTTGTTCCTTCACGGAGAGGAATGCTCTTGAATATAGATGGATATCTACTTGCCAAAAACAAGCAGCGCGGGGACGTGGTCTACTGGCACTGTACTGAGAAGGTTACAGGGCCTTGTTCTTGCTATGCCAAGACAACCATCGTGGCCGGAGAGCATCAACTCAACACACACGGAGAACATAATCATGCTCCTAAACCCGAGAAAACAGATGTGGCTATTGCTAAGGATGCTATAAAGCGACGTGCTCGGGACACCAATGACTCACCATCTCAAATAATTCAATCTGTTACCGGTGATATGCCTTCTACAAGTGCACCCTGTTTGCCTAACCGTGAATCTCTCCGTCAGTTAGTGAAAAGAGCCCGGAGAGAAGATTGTCCTCCAGAACCCACTTCCTTGGATGATATAGATGTCCCAGAACATTTGGCTAATATAGATGACATCAAGTTTTTGGGAAAGGACAGTGCTTTCCACAATGAAAGAACTCTTTTATTTTCAACAGAAGCTAACTTAAAAAAACTTCACAAAGCTTGTTGCTGGGTTATGGATGGCACATTCAAGACTTGCCCCACATTATTTCGTCAGATATATTCAATACATGCCATGGTTGGAACTGATGAAACAACACAACGTTTTGTTCCACTTGTATACGGATTGCTCAGTAGCAAAAGTGAAGATTGCTATACCCGTTTTTTCGAAGATCTTCAGGATTATGCACTTGAGTATGATATACAGTTTGCTCCGCTGTTCATTTTAACAGATTTTGAAAATGCTCCGATCCAAGCCGCAAAAAGAGTTTTTCCTGGCAGTACCCATAAATGTTGTTTATTTCATTTAGGACAAAACATTTGGCGTAAAATCCAGTCCTTTGGACTTGCCACACAATATGGACATGACCATGCTTTTTCAATGAAATTAAGGCACCTTCAAGCACTGGCTTTTCTTCCCTCAGATGAAATTCCACCTGCATTTGAGTCTTTAAAATCAGAGATGCCCACTAATGCAGCTCCATTAATGAACTATTTTGAGGAGACATATGTATTGGGACGTATTCGAGACCGTACTAGAAGTCAAACAAGATCTCCGCCTATATTTCCCCCAAACATGTGGTCTGTTCACGAGAACATGCGTGGTGGTTTACAAAGGACACAAAACAAGTTGGAGGGCTGGCATAGGAGATGGAATATTGTCCTTGGAGAGAAAAAGCTTGGAGTTTACAAGCTTATTTTGTGCATGCACAAGGAACAAAAAGTGACTGCCAGTCTCTTAGAAAAAGTGACTTGCAATATTACCAGAACACCCCCAAAAAGAGAATCCAAAGCTCGTGAAGATGCATTACAAAGATGTGTCTTACAACTTGGTACAGTGGATTTAATGGAATATCTACGTGCCATAGCTTTCCACCTTCAATTTGAATAATTTATTCTCTACTTGGCAATTGTAATATTTTCCTCCAGTTTTTACCTTTTTTGAGTTATATAATTTATTTTTAAATTGTTACATTTTTCTATAGTTTTTTGTATAATAAACATGTTATGGATCCTGACTACTGGTAAGTAACAAATTATAAATTAAATGTGTACTATGTAAGTTATAATTAGCATGTACTTGCATAAAATGATATTCTAATATTTTCCATAGCTGTTTAGTTTTTTCATATGTATTTTTTTTTTTATGTTAACAAATTAATTTTAGCAACAAGGTTATTTTGATCAGTGAGAAGGGTTTATAAAAATTTGCAAGAGCATAGGTTTACTATGTCAATCAATCAGCTGCTTCCTTTAAGTTCATATAATCTACCTGATAAAGGTTAGTTTCAATATAGTTTTTTTTCCCATGTTATAATCCAAAACTGCTCACTTTTTTACACTATTTTAACTTATTCAGCACAAAACCCCAAAGAGTAATAGTAGAAGATTGTCTACCCTACATATCAGACTGTATTTTTAAATCTTGATAATTTCATAAAAATATAACTATAAAACAGAAAAAAATTACACACCTATTTTACTAATTATTTTCTCCAGTTATGACTAATGAAACCGGACGGAATCATCTGCCACCAAACAGGAAGAAGAACGTTAAGCTCAACAACAGAGTCCTATGCGGTGATATAATTTTTATTTATTGCATGTTTCAATGTTGATGTTAATTTTTTTACGTTTAATTTAACACGTTTTATCAACATAATCTTATACGTTTAAAAACAGTTATTAATTACAATATAGTTTTTAATTAATGTATGCTTCATTTCAGTTATCCAACATTTATGTTCTACAACATTTTACATTCTTGACGCTGTGTTTTGGAAATACATGCGCGTGTATGTATTTACAGTTTTTGGGCAATGATGATAGCGTCATTTGGCCAGATAGTTAAATCTATCAAAGAGGCAAATACTAGCTATTCTGAGCCCAAGCCCATACCCTATCTCAAATCATGAAATAAAACCTTTCATTATTACCTGTATTTTAAAATTACATTTTTAAAATACAAACAATAATATATTGGAATCATTTTAGAAAATCATAATCTTGAATAACAATTACTAATAGAATTTATATAAAATAGATACACTATTTTAAATACTATATTATTGTCCCTTAGACACAGGCACATAGTTAAAAATCTTGTGTCCTACTTTATAGGTCACCATAACCTAACTGATATTTCCTGGCAAGGCGTGGTGTATATAGTTGAAGGCACATATAATTATTAGCCATTGTAAATATTGAAATATCTTGTTATTTTTATGCAATCCAGAGTCCTATACCACTATTTTCAACACAACTATACATACCTTGAACCAAAAACTACCCATTGGTGGTAATTCCAAGTAGATCGCAGCAGGAATTATGTTAGCAACTGGGCAAAAACATGTGCACTGCAGGGGAGGCAGATATAGCATGTGCAGAGAGAGTTAGATTTCGGTGTGTTGTGTTCAATCTGCAATCTAATTTGCAGTGTAAAAATAAAGCAGCCAGTATTTACCCTGCACATAACTAAAATAAAATAACCCACCCAAATCTAACTATCTCTGCAAATGTTATATCTGCCTCCCCTGCAGTGCACATGGTTTTTCCCAACTCCTGAAAAATTTCCTGCTGCGATTAACTTGTAATTACCCCCCTTACCCAAAGATATGCAATTCTCATCCCATTACATACCTCTATCTAATTATTACACATATTTTTATAAATATATTTTATTAAAATACAAATATTGATATTAATACAAGTCAAAAAGTATATTCTACAAAGCTTGGACTATCTATGCTAACATTTATCCAATTATTTGATAAAAAATTAAGAATGAACATGCTGCTGTTTGACCGCTAGACTTGTTTTTGACTTCAATTTTATGTACAATCCTGTCCAAAATTTCCCTTATTTTTCTAGATGAAATCACCCTATCGCAAATCGACGTCTTGTGGTAAACAACATCCGTCATCTACGTGTGCAGACTGAGTGATTAACTGGGGAAGGTGCACGTGTCTCAAGTCCAGCGACGACAATATTTAAAGACATTGTACATGTAGTTCCACAGAGGAAATTCACTATTCCTGTTAATGCTTTCATCCAAATTGTATTATATATATATATATATATATATACACATACATATATATATATATACATACACACATATATATATATATATATATTTTATTTTTTTATAAATTCTGTTTTATGCACTCTGAAATAAATAATTAACATCACAGTGGTCCCCCTTGTCATCCCTTATGTAAATTTCTAATTAATAATGTATTTTAAAATGCAATGCTCCAACATTGTGAAAATTATATTTTAAATACAAAAGCCATATAGGCAGTATATGTTAAATACAACAGAGATGAGATGATTTGCCATAGTTAAAAAAAAAGATACTTTCAATGCCCCAGAAGTCTACATGATTTTGTTGTATCCATGCTTTGCTACTGTCCACGTAATTTTATCATCCTGTCATCTTTACATAAGCATCATTTCCAAGGCATGGCTAAGATGTATACTTGTACCGTTTTTGTGCCTTGAACACCGCATTAGTGAATGTCTTATATATTCCCAACTTCCAGATGTGTTAAGATTGTCAGTCATATTAATTAAATGTGTATTATATGACAATATTAGATACACAAATGTAAATATTCAAAAAACTTTATTTAAAGTACAACAAATAAAACAACAACCACTTTGTAATAACACATAACATTAAGTTATACAAACATCTAAACAATTTATTGAAAGTTCTACAACAACAATTTTTTATTAACACATAACAGAAAGTTATACAAACTTACAAAAAATGTATTGAAATTATAACAACAACAACCATTTGGTAATAACACAATAGTAAGTTATACAAACATTTACCATATCAAAAAATATAGCAAGTATAGTCTGTCACATTAAAAAAAATCTTTATTTAATTCAGATTAACTGTAAAGAAAAACTTAATTCTATACACATTGTTTCTTGATAGTACCTAAAATCAAACAATGCTTAGAAATGTTTAACTCTATTTCTTAATATATTATCCCTTTATTAACAGTAAATTATATAGTGTTGCAGATAACATTGCACTGAAGTATGTGTTCATTGACTTATATTTTCAAAAATTCCCTTACCAAACATTCATTTTTCCTTCCCACAAATGGGTATTGACATCAACCCATGTTTTTGATCTGAGGTGGAAATGGTACAATGAACGGGCTCAGTACCAGCTTTTGAATTGATTTATTTTGAATCCCAATTTTTTTTTTGAGAAGGTGGTAAGCCTGCTTTGAAAACTAAGTGAGGTAACAATCATTGAAAGAACTGTCCTTCTACCCCTGTGCAGTACGATCTTTTACCCAGGGATGTAGGCAAGATGTCGGCCATATGTTATCCGTAAAATTAAAAACGTGCTCCCACCTGCCTGTTGCTCAGGCAGTTGGGTCCACCAGGAGTCTGAAGGCTTTGAGGAAGCAGAACTTGAGTTTGGTTCCTGAAAACCAGTCGCAGCATTTTTCATATACTCCCCTCTCAAGGTAATAGAGGATGTAGTGTTTTTCTTTTATTATTTTTTCCTCCGAAAGGAATGCAATATAGGGGCAGTATACGATTTCGTAGCCGGTATAGCTGTGGAAGGAAGATATGTATACTTACCCACCATTGCCTTAGTTACTCACTTATCGATTTCAACAAAAATCATGGACTCACCTGTGAAGGGCAGGATGTACACGTTTCTCCTGTAGTCTGCTTCCGCAGTCCATTGTCTGTGGTAGTCTGTAGATGATATCCTTGTGCCGCCATATACATAGTCTACCAGCTAATCGTTAAGCCGGAACTGTACTCACCACTCTTCACATCTTCATGCTCTGTTAGGGGTGTTGTTTGTTCTTGTGAATAACTCCATCAGGTGCTCCTTGTGGTGTCAGAGTAGGAACAGGACCATTAACTCTTTACAAATTTTTTCTGTTCTCCTCCCCAAGTCCAACGAAGCAGGCATACTGGTCCAACCCATTCTCCGGTCAAATACTAACCTTAAACTAATAAAAAACAGCTAAAATCCTCAGGAGCTCTCACACTTGTGAATTTCTCCTCCAGGCAGATTTTCGAAACAGTCTACTAGGAGCGACATAGAGGGATTAGCTAGCCAACACTACTAAACCCTCAAAGAGCACGTGGCTCCTAGTGGACCTGTCTATTGTCCATGGTACAAATGTTTACCCCAGTTTCCTCTAGGATGCAAGATAAAGTACTTTATTTTGAATCCTGAGGAATACAGGTAACCGAATGAGCCACTAACAGAGTGCATCTGCATGCTATGAGCATCTAGCGTGTTAATATAGCCTCACAGCTGCATACATAATGGATTTTGGTGGTTAATACTCTCATTTTTTTTTAAACCAGTTCCAACAATCAATGCTGGCGATCATGAGAGCATTGGATTACAGTTTTTGAAGTCCTAGTTTAGCTATGCCCCCATTTTTGAGCTTCTTTATTTGATGCCTGGAACAATGCCTTCAGGGTTGATGTTTTTGGTTTGGACTGTAGAACGCTTCTGTGCCGCAATGATCTTTTATTTCCAAACTCTTCGGTTCTTCCATCATGGACGTTCTGCAAAAGGAGATTAAAATAGTAAATTTAGAGTTATTTTACAATACAGCCATATTAATGTATAACCATGTCCCATCATACCTCAACTTTTCACAACTTAATTTTCTGCAAATACAGCATTTGACCATTTTGATGCTGTAAAAGTAACCATGTTTTTTTTTTTACATTTAAATAAGACTCCATGTCCTCCGTATTTTCTCAGTACTTTGTATAATGTCGCTTATGGTTTATATCACAGATTTTAGCCCTTGTAATAAAGATACAGACCCCCACCAAAAACATCACCATACTCTGCGGAAGACACTTCATCATCATTGTCAGCTTGCATCATATATGCCACAGTACGCATTGTTGGACTAATGGTAAGGGTCTGTGACTCTGGTATTGTCACTTAATCTCTATTCATCATGTCATCCATAGACTGAGTTAAGTTTTTCATCTCTTTCTCAGTATGCTAAAATTTGATATAAATATTTGATATGATCCCTTTAATGGCATCTTTTTGATTTGTCCCTCTTGCCTGAGAATGTTTAAGATTTTTGTTACATTTAATATATTAACCCGAGGAATATAGACACTCTGCTGTGCATCAAACACATGAACATGACATGGTAATGTGAAGGGACACACACACACACACACACACACACACACACACACACACACACACACACACACACACACACACACATGAAAATAGAAAAACCCAATTTATCACAGAGCCAACATGGAACCACAGAACATGGATACAGCAACACCAACTTTTAAAAAAATTACAAATCAGCTGGGTTGCTAAATCAAGTTAATTAAATTTAATTTCTATTCTACAATGCTCCCTCCCCCCCCTTACTAAGACGCATTGGTACCGCTGTGGAGACAGACTTTGTTGAGGAGATGCGCTTCCCTGTGATGCCTGTTAGTGTAATCTGCCAAGATAACATTGCGCTTGCGAGATCAGTCACCTATCAGCGTGAAACAGTACCAGTAACCCTATATTAGGTTGTCCTGTTCCACACAACCCTAAGTACCACTAAGCATGCAGGCTTGTGTCAACCAGTCCTGCATGAAAAATGTGAAAAACAAAAGCAGATAATTAACAATCTTGCACAAGTGTGCCCGGCTCCTACGGTCACATAATTAAAATTGCGTCTGTTAGTATGGGAATACAACAGGCATCCACCGTACACTATTTACTAAAGTGCCCAAGGCTAATATAGAACTGGTCCATACCCCGTAAAACTAATGCGTATCCATTATCTTCTGTGACTTAAGAGAAATCAGACTTACACGATGCAGCATACCTTGGTAGCTCTATGCCTGCATCATTATTCTGTTGTCTTCTCAGACTGGACCCTTCTCCGATTAGGTCTTGCCAGTTGTCGGTATGCTGTAAAGAAAAAAAGACAGTCAGTTTATATAAAAACTTGCTTTGTTTGTCACTAACTGTCCCTGACACCATTGCTGATCTCCTTTCCCTAACTTAGCACATCACTAAGGACAAATACCTAACTTGTTGGGGAAAAGAAAGAGGAAAAAGCTAGATGACTTACCCTTGGCAAGTCTTCCGCCGAGCTCTATGCCAGCCTCTGTGCTTGATTAGCGGACTGGACCCTTCTCCGATTAGGTCTTGCCAGTTGTCGGTATGCTGTAAAGAAAAAAAGACACAGTCAGTTTATATAAAAACTTGCTTTGTTTGTCACTAACTGTCCCTGACACCATTGCTGATCTCCTTTCCCTAACTTAGCACATCACTAAGAACAAATACCTAACTTGTTGGGGAAAAGAAAGAGGAAAAAGCTAGATGACTTACCCTTAGCAAGTCCTCCGCCGAGCTCTATGCCAGCCTCTGTGCTTGATTAGCGGACTGGACCCTTCTCCGATTAGGTCTTGCCAGTTGTCGGTATGCTGTAAAGAAAAAAAGACACAGTCAGTTTATATAAAAACTTGCTTTGTTTGACACTAACTGTCCCTGACACCATTGCTGATCTCCTTTCCCTAACTTAGCACATCACTAAGGACAAATACCTAACTTGTTGGGGAAAAGAAAGAGGAAAAAGCTATATGACTTACCCTTGGCAAGTCCTCAGCCGAGCTCTATGCCAGCCTCTGTGCTTGATTAGCGGACTGGTCCCTGTGTCCGGCTAGTTTGCTGTTGTGGACTGCTCCTCCTGGGCTCCTGACGGCTCCTCCGGGGTTGTGGCATGCTCCTCCGGTGCTGTGGCATGCTTCTCCTGGGCTCGGGCATGCTTCTCCGGGGCTCGGGCATGCTCCTCCTGGGCTCGGGCATGCTCCTCCTGGGCTCGGGCATGCTCCTCCTGGGCTCGGGTATGCTCCTCCTGGGCTCTGTTCCACATAACCGTCTGTGCTCTGTTCCACATCTCTTGCTGTATTGTGGACTGCTCCAATTCTTCTGACCTTTGACGCTGCAGTCTCAAAACTGACAATGCTCTTTGGTAAGCCAGATCTCCTCTCTCTTCTTGAGCATACATTTCTTGATCAATTGATGTTCTGTTTGATGGTGTTGTGACTTCCGAACTTCGTTCTGCCTGCTGTGGTTGTGCGCTGTGCAATCTTCTTCCTTCGTCTGTCATCAGCTGCAGGCTTGTTGAAATCATGCTTGTGTTTAGGTTTCACTGTTGTTGCCACAGTAGCATGCTTTGAAGGCCTGTTCCAATCTGTTGGCATTGCAATGAAATATGTTCCAGAGAATCATTCTGTTGTCGACAGAGTTGTTCCTGATGCGATTGTCCATCCCGCTGTTCATTTTTTTTGGTGCTGATCTCTTCAATCTTCTGCTGCATGCTCTTGCAATGTCCAACCACCGACATATGTGCTAACACAAGTTGATCGTAGTATCGGCCCAGCGATATCATTGCGTCATTTTGTTGAACAACAGCTGTCTTGATATGGTCGATGTTCTGTTCCATGTTGTCCAAACGACTATTAATCCTTTGGCTTTCTTCAGCTCTACATTGCTCCATGTTCTTTAAAGCTTCCAGTATTAGATTGAGTAATGACTCTGTAATACAAGTAAATGATTTAGTTTAACAAATTACAGTTGAACACAATTAAACACTCCTAAATTGTAAATAAATATAAAATTGCTACCTCCTCGCGTAGTTTCCGGTGTTGTTGATTCAAGGACTTCTGCTACACTGCCTGAAGTTTCCATGTCCGGAATTTGCTCTGTTCTTTCAACAAGATTATGGTCTCCAAATGCAGGGTAGCTCTGTGAAAAAGACTCTTCTGGCAGTGTCTGTGGGTGCCTCTGTGATGAATTTTCTTCTGGAAGTGGCTGTTGGGATGATGTTTCTTCCTGCACCGTGGGTGGGTGCCTCTGGGTTGATTCTTCTTGAAGTGGCGCTGCTTGCAGTGTTGAATCAATCGGCAATATTGCATGCTGTATCTGGGTTTCTAAAATGTCAATATAGATATATACAATAATTATAACCCAAAAATATGCAGTGCCAGAAATGCCGACAGCTAAAGATATGTAAACAGTGCAAGCTAGAGGTATATACCCATTGACAGATATACATGTACCAAAAATTTTTATTTCATGTACAAAAACTATGCCTTACCGGTATCCTCAGCACCTCCTCCAGTTGTTGGATATCCAAAAGAAACTCTTCTCTTTGCCTTAACTGTGGAATCTTTAATATTTATATAAAGAACATACTGTAGTTATTAGTTTTGTTTCCATAAAAAATATTTTTGGGATATATATATATATATATATATATATATATATATATAAAAATATGATTTGTCCCTCACCTTTCTGCGATTTTGTTTTCTTCTTTGGCGTTGTTTCCGTTTGTGGTGTGCTATGTTTGGTTGGCGTTGAATCTTTTGTGGCTCCTTTTGAAAGAAATAAGAAATTGTAATTTTTGTTTAAATAATTACTTTTTAAAAAAGAATATAAAAATATAAATTTTATAGAATTTGTAAAAATAATATCTTCTGCACTGGTTCCTGCCATTTCTTCCTGCACAAGTACGAAGTCGTTCTCCATCTTCTTTTCCCAATCTTTGTGTAATTTTTGCCCTTTTTGGATCTTGCGATTGACGGATCTTCTACAGTCGCGTAACCTTTTCTTGCAACTTTCGTTGCTTCGCTTGAACCCACCTTCCAAAGAAACTGATTCAGAGATTTCATTCCACGTCGTTCCCTTGAATCGGTGATGAACATTTCTTGCCGGCGAGCCGAAAAGTTGAAAGGAGTGATGAACAACTTGATTGATTAGGGTGTTCGTTTCTTCATCTGTGAAGTTGGGTGCCCTGCTGCTGGATTCTTCTCCCGAGTCCGCTTCTTCATGCGAAACTCTGCCATGGTAGGTTGGTGAGGTTTCTTGCTGTCTTTCAGATGATTCTTCTTCCTGTGCGGATAGAGAAAACCTCCTTGCTTCTTCCTTGGACATCTCTGGAAAAAAAAAAACGTTACATTTTTTTTAAATCATAATAATAATAATAATAATAATAATTATTATTATTATACTAGCAGTGCAACATACCCAAATTGTGCCAACCAGCTGTTACAAATATTCACAAATAATGAACCCCAGCAGTGCCAAATACAGAAATTATGCCACCCAGCAGTGCCAGATACCCAAATTATAACACCCAGCAGTGCCAAATACATAAATTATGCCACCCAGCAGTGCCAGATACCCAAATTATAACACGCAGCAGTGCCAAATATCCAAATTATGCCACCCAGCAGTGCCAAATACATAAATTATGCCACCCAGCAGTGCCAAATACATAAATTATACCACCCAGCAGTGCCAACTATTGAAATTATGCCACCCAGCAGTGCCAGATACCCAAATTATAACACGCAGCAGTGCCAAATATAGAAATTATGCCACCCAGCAGTGCCAAATATAGAAATTATGCCACCCAGCAGTGCCAGATACCCAAATTATAACAATCAGCAGTGCCAAATACCCAAATTATGCCACTCAGCAGTGCCAAATACCCAAATTATGCCACCCAGCAGTGCCAAATACAGAGATTATGCCACCCAGCAGTGCCAAATACCCAAATTATGCCACTCAGCAGTGCCAAATACCCAAATTATGCCACCAAGCAAGTGCTAAATACAGAAATTATGCCACCCAACAGTGCCAAAAATAGAAATTATGCCACCCAGCAGTGCCAGATACCCAAATTATAACACGCTGCAGTGCCGAATACATAAATTATGCCACCCAGCAGTGCCAAATATCCAAATTATGCCACCCAGCAGTGCCAAATACCCAAATCATGCCACCCAGCAGTGCCAAATACATAAATTTTTGACACCCAGCAGTGCCAAATATAGAAATTATGCCACCCAGCAGTGCCAGATACCCAAATTATAACACGCAGCAGTGCCAAATATCCAAATTATGCCACCCAGCAGTGCCAAATACATAAATTATGCCACCCAGCAGTGCCAAATATCCAAATTATGCCACCCACCAGTGCCAAATACAGAAATTATGCCTCCCAACAGTGCCAGATACCCAAATTATGCCACCCAGCAGTGCCAGATACCCAAATTATAACACGCAGCAGTGCCAAATATCCAAATTATGCCACCCAGCAGTGCCAAATACAGAAATTATGCCACCCAGCAGTGCCAGATACCCAAATTATAACACCCAGCAGTGCCAAATACCCAAATTATGCCACTCAGCAGTGCCAAATACCCAAATGATGCCACCCAGCAGTGCCAAATATCCAAATTATGCCACCCAGCAGTGCCAAATACCCAAATTATGCCACTCAGCAGTGCCAAATACCCAAATTATGCCACCCAGCAGTGCCAAATACATAAATTATGCCACCCAGCAGTGCCAAATACATAAATTATACCACCCAGCAGTGCCAACTATTGAAATTATGCCACCCAGCAGTGCCAGATACCTAAATTATAACACGCAGCAGTGCCAAATATAGAAATTATGCCACCCAGCAGTGCCAAATACAGAAATTATGCCACCAAGCAGTGTCAGATACCCAAATTATAACAATCAGCAGTGCCAAATACCCAAATTATGCCACTCAGCAGTGCCAAATACCCAAATTATGCCACCCAGCAGTGCCAAATACAGAGATTATGCCACCCAGCAGTGCCAAATACCCAAATTATGCCACTCAGCAGTGCCAAATACCCAAATTATGCCACCAAGCAAGTGCTAAATACAGAAATTATGCCACCCAACAGTGCCAAATATAGAAATTATGCCACCCAGCAGTGCCAGATACCCAAATTATAACACGCAGCAGTGCCGAATACATAAATTATGCCACCCAGCAGTGCCAAATATCCAAATTATGCCACCCAGCAGTGCCAAATACCCAAATCATGCCACCCAGCAGTGCCAAATACATAAATTTTTGACACCCAGCAGTGCCAAATATAGAAATTATGCCACCCAGCAGTGCCAGATACCCAAATTTTAACACGCAGCAGTGCCAAATATCCAAATTATGCCACCCAGCAGTGCCAAATACAGAAATTATGCCACCCAGCAGTGCCAAATATCCAAACTATGCCACCCAGCAGTGCCAAATACAGAAATTATGCCACCCAACAGTGCCAGATACCCAAATTATGCCACCCAGCAGTGCCAGATACCCAAATTATAACACGCAGCAGTGCCAAATATCCAAATTATGCCACCCAGCAGTGCCAAATACAAAAATTATGCCACCCAGCAGTGCCAGATACCCAAATTATAACACCCAGCAGTGCCAAATACCCAAATAATGCCACTCAGCAGTGCCAAATACCCAAATGATGCCACCCAGCAGTGCCAAATACAGAAATTATGCCACCCAGCAGTGCCAAATACCCAAATTATGCCACTCAGCAGTGCCAAATACCCAAATTATGCCACCCAGCAGTGCCAAATACAGAAATTATGCCACCCAACAGTGCCAAATATAGAAATTATGCCACCCAGCAGTGCCAGATACCCAAATTATAACACGCAGCAGTGCCAAATATCCAAATTATGCCACCCAGCAGTGGCAAATATAGAAATTATGCCACCCAGCAGTGCCAGATACCCAAATTAAAACACCCAGCAGTGCCAAATACAGAAATTATGCCACCCAGCAATGCCAAATATAGAAATTATGCCACCCAGCAGTGCCAGATACCCAAATTATAACACGCAGCAGTGCCAAATACATAAATTATGCCACCCAGCAGTGCCAAATATCCAAATTATGCTACCCAGCAGTGCCAAATACCCAAATTATGCCACCCAGCAGTGCCAAATACATACATTATGCCACCCAGCAGTGCCAAATATAGAAATTATGCCACCCAGCAGTGCCAGATACCCAAATTATAACACGCAGCAGTGCCAAATATCCAAATTATGCCACCCAGCAGTGCCAAATACAGAAATTATGCCACCCAGCAGTGCCAAATATCCAAATTATGCCACCCAGCAGTGCCAAATACAGAAATTATGCCACCCAACAGTGCTAAATATAGAATTTATGACACCCAGCAGTGCCAGATACCCAAATTATAACACGCAGCAGTGCCAAATATCCAAATTATGCCACCCAGCAGTGCCAAATATAGAAATGATGCCACCCAGCAGTGCCAGATACCCAAATTATAACACCCAGCAGTTCCAAATACAGAAATTATGCCACCCAGCAGTGCCAAATATATAAATTATGCCACCCAGCAGTGCCAGATACCCAAATTATGCCACCCAGCAGTGCCAAATACATAAATTATGCCACCCAGCAGTGCCAAATATAGAAATTATGCCACCCAGCAGTGCCAGATACCCAAATTATGCCACCCAGCAGTGCCAAATACATAAATTATGCCACCCAGCAGTGCCAAATATAGAAATTATGCCACCCAGCAGTGCCAGATACCCAAATTATAACACGCAGCAGTGCCAAATATCCAAATTATGCCACCCAGCAGTGCCAAATACATAAATTATGCCACCCAGCAGTGCCAAATATCCAAATTATGCCACCCAGCAGTGCCAAATACAGAAATTATGCCACCCAACAGTGCTAAATATAGAATTTATGCCACCCAGCAGTGCCAGATACCCAAATTATAACACGCAGCAGTGCCAAATATCCAAATTATGCCACCCAGCAGTGCCAAATATAGAAATGATGCCACCCAGCAGTGCCAGATACCCAAATTATAACACCCAGCAGTTCCAAATACAGAAATTATGCCACCCAGCAGTGCCAAATATAGAAATTATGCCACCCAGCAGTGCCAGATACCCAAATTATGCCACCCAGCAGTGCCAAATACATAAATTATGCCACCCAGCAGTGCCAAATATAGAAATTATGCCACCCAGCAGTGCCAGATACCCAAATTATGCCACCCAGCAGTGCCAAATACATAAATTATGCCACCCAGCAGTGCCAAATATAGAAATTATGCCACCCAGCAGTGCCAGATACCCAAATTATAACACGCAGCAGTGCCAAATATCCAAATTATGCCACCCAGCAGTGCCAAATACATAAATTATGCCACCCAGCAGTGCCAAATATCCAAATTATGCCACCCAGCAGTGCCAAATACAGAAATTATGCAACCCAACAGTGCCAAATACAGAAATTATGCCACCCAGCAGTGCCAAATACAGAAATTATGCCAAACAGCTGTGACATATACACAAATAATGAACCCAAGCAGTGACAGATATACAAATTTTGCAAACAAACGGTGAAAAATACACACATTATGCCAGAATGCAGTGCCAGATACCGACATCTCCCACACTGCAGTAACAGATATACAAATAATGCCCATCAGCAGTGGCAGAGATAGCAGTTGGAAGAGATAATAAGAAACATGGGACAGTTTATTTAGCATGATAGTGTAATAGAAAGACAGAGTACATTTAGCTCAGCGCTTACCTATTAAGATGAGAAAAAAAACTGGATTGGTCTTCTCCTCTTCGTATGAAGAATTCTTGTCACGGTCACTTCTCCAGAAAAGCTCTGATATGGAAATCAGAATCGCTAGAAGCCAATCACAAGACGCTAACAGACCGTATACAGCCAGTTAGCAGTCTCAAGCAAATGGCGCCTATGCAAGGGAGGGACAGAGCTTATATTCTGTGTAAAAGTGCGGGAACATCGCTCCTCCTTCAAATAGGAATCATGTAGTATTATTGGCTAATTTAGTGGCACCACTATACGTCAGGCCATACTGAAATGTTGATTTGTCTTATGTAGGAGTATATTTTATTGGTTGTATTTCAGCGCGAACGGACTTGTTATGTTTTGATTGGTGTCATCAGTGATAGCATTATTTAAATCAAATTTAAAAATAAAAAACATTAACTGGAATGTATCTTGGAACGTTGTCCCTGAACGGTTAATTTAAGCAAACTCTGCCATTATGGAGCTTGCAGTACTTATCGACGGGGATTATGTAGCTAGAGTGTTGGTGTAATTTTGGCACATGTAGTGCAATGGGGAATGCTGGCTGCACCTCAGCACGAGAACGGGGTGACGTTCCGGTGTGCTGGGGCGTATAGGGGCAGTACACGGCTGTGGGGGAGCGTATGGTGGGAGAGGGGTAGATGGCTAGAGAGAGCGGTGTGCGTCTCGGGGTACACGGCTGGTGATAGCTGGTGTTCGGGGGACAGTTGGAGGGAGGCGTTGTGTTACTTGTAGTGCCACGGTGAAACATGGAGCGCGTAATGTAGTGGGGTGTATAGCTAGGCGTGTAAATGTAGACAGGCAGCGGGGTGACTAGGGGGGAAGGAGGCGGCATCTAACTTTGCACGGGTATCGTGGGGAATAGCGGGGGGGGGGAGAGTGTCAGCGTTGCAGATGTGCAGCAGGGTGCCCAGGTGTGCTGGCAGACATGGGTGGGGTGTTTCTTGAAGGGTGTGACTGTGCTACCAGAGCGGGGAGCAGTGCCAGGGCATTGTGTTACTTGTAGTGCCATGGTGAAACATGGAGCGCGTAATGTAGTGGGGTGTATAGCTAGGCGTGTAAATGTAGACGGGCAGCGGGGTGACTAGGGGGGATGGAGGCGGCGTCTAACTTTGGACGGGTATCTTGGGGAATAGCGGGGTGGGAGAGGGTGTCAGCGTTGCAGATGGGCAGCAGGGTGCCCAGGTGTGCTTGCAGACATGGGTGGGGTGTTTCTTGAAGGGTGTGACTGTGCTACCAGAGCGGGGAGCAGTGCCAGGGCGTTGTGTTACTTGTAGTGCCACGGTGAAACATGGAGCGCGTAATCTAGTGGGGTGTATATAGCTAGGCGTGTAAATGTATACGGGCAGCGGGGTGACTAGGGGGGTTGGAGGCGGCGTCTAACTTTGCACGGGTATCGTGGGGAATAGCGGGGGGGGGTGTCAGCGTTGCAGATGTGCAGCAGGTCAGGGTATTGTGTATGTCAGGCATGTCCAAACTGCGGCACTCCAGGTGTGGAGAAACTACACATACCAGCATGCACTGAAACTCTATAGTTGGCCTATATTTATATGTAGATATCTTAGATATATTATCTGTCAAAGTAATTAGTGTCGATCATACTTTTGTCGATCTTGTGTATGTCGACCTATTACATGTCGTGTCTTTTAAGTGTCGATCTAAGTTTTGTCGCCCTTAGTTTTGTCGATCTTGTGTATGTCGACCTATTACATGTCGTGCCTTTTAAGTGTCGATCTAAGTTTTGTCGCCCTTACTTTTGTCGATCTTGTGTATGTCGACCTATTTACCTGTCGAGCCTTTTGAGTGTCGATCTAAGTTTTGTCTACCAAATTAGCGGTCGGTCTAACAAATTTCGAACTAAAAGATGTTCGAACTAATGGCAGTCGGCCTATTTAATGTCGAACTAGTTACTGTCGGTCTAACGCAGTTGTCGAACAAACTACTGTCGATCTTAATCCATGTCTAAGTAAACTATTCGATAAAGTAGCTGTCGATCATTTGTTATGGTTGAACAAATACATGTCGAACTAAAGATACTGCCGATATACAGACAGTCGATGAGTTGTATTGTTCGAACTACCGTGGTCGATCAAATCATTGTCGCACAAACGGATGCCGATAAAACGAACCACACCCTCTTATATATGAGAGACGCTCAAAGAGACGTTGGGCTGCTGAGTTACAGAGCCAACGCCATGGCTATTTCTGCGAGACGAGCTCTGTGGACCCGCCAATGGACGGGTGATGTAGACTCAAAGAAGCATATGGAGGTTTTACCTTACAAGGGTGAAGTTTTGTTTGGGGATGGTCTCGCGGACCTGGTTTCCACAGCTACTACGGGTAAATCTACTTTTTTACCTTTTGTTCCCCAACAGCAAAAGAAAACTCCACAATATCAGATGCAGTCCTTTCGGTCGCATAAGGCCAGAAGAGGTCGGGGTTCCTCTTTCCTCACCAGAGGTAAGGGTAGAGGAAAGAGAACACCTGCTTCGGCTAGTTCCCAGGAGCAGAAGTCCTCCCTGGCTTCTGCTAAATCCACCGCATGACGCTGGGGCTCCACTGAGGGAGTCCGCACCGGTGGGGGCATGTCTTCGACTCTTCAGCCAGGTCTGGGTTCTTTCAGACGTGGATCCTTGGGCGATGGAAATTGTTTCCCAAGGCTACAAACTGGAATTCGAAGAGGTGCCCCCTCGACGATTTTTCAAGTCGGCCTTGCCAGCTTCTCCCCCGGAGAGAGAAGTAGTATTGGCTGCAATTCAAAAGCTGTGTCAACAGCAAGTGATTGTCAAGGTTCCCCTGGTCCAACAGGGGAGAGGGTACTATTCAACCCTGTTCGAGGTTCCGAAGCCGGATGGTTCGGTCAGACCCATTTTAAATCTAAAATCCCTAAACTTGTACTTGAAAAAGTTCAAATTCAAGATGGAATCGCTCTGGGCAGCGATCTCCAGCCTGGAAGGTGGGGAGTTTATGGTATCACTGGACGTGAAGGATGCCTACCTTCATGTCCCCATATATCCTCCTCATCAGGAGTACCTGAGATTTGCTGTACAGGACTGTCATTACCAGTTTCAGATGTTGCCGTTTGGGCGCTCCACGGCCCCGAGGATTTTCACCAAGGTGATGGCGGAGATGATGGTGCTCCTGTGCAAGCAGGGAGTCAAAATTATCCAGTACTTGGACGATCTCCTGATAAAAGCGAGATCGAGAGATCAGTTGCTGAAGAGCAGGTTCCATGCAAGGACATTTCAGTGGGACATTCTGAACAAGTGGTCGGGGTCCCATCTACAAATACATCAGAAGATAAGCCTGTCCCCCAGGGCCAGGGTGTCTCTCCTGTGGTGGCTGCAGAGTGCTCACCTTCTAGAGTGTCGCAGGTTCGGCATTCAGGACTGAGTTCTGTTAACCACGGACGCAAGCCTCCGAGGATGGGGAGCAGTCACACAAGGAAGACATTTTCAGGTACTATGGTCAAGCCAGGAGACTTGTCTACACATCAACGTGCTGGAATTGAGGGACATATACAACGGCCTACTCATGTAAACCGCCAAGGCGGGACAAGGAGCAGAGTGGCGATGGCGGAAGCCACCAGGATTTTGCGCTGGGCGAAAAATCACGTAAGCGTTCTGTCAGCGGTCTTCATACCGGGAGTGGACAACTGGGAAGCAGACTTCCTCAGCAGACACGATCTCCATCCAGGAGAGTGGGGACTTCATCAAGAAGTCTTTGCAGAGATAACAAGTCATTGGGTAATTCCTCAAATAGACATGATGGTGTCACGCCTCAACAAAAAGCTTTGGAGGTATTGTGCCAGGTCAAGGGACCCTCAGGCAGTAGCGGTAGATGCCCTAGTGACACCATGGGTGTTTCAGTCGGTCTATGTGTTCCCTCCTCTGCCTCTCATCTTAAAAATATTGAGAATCATAAGATGAAAAAGAATACAGACAATACTCGTTGTTCCAGATTGGCCTCGAAGGGCCTGGTATTCAGAACTTCAGGAAATGATCACAGAAGATCCATGGCCTCTTCCTCTCAGGGAGGACCTGTTGCAGCAGGGGCCCTGCGTATTCCAAGACTTACCGCGGTTACGTTTGACGGCATGGCGGTTGAACACCGAATCCTAGCTGGGAAAGGTATTCCGGAGGAAGTCATCCCTACTCTGATAAAGGCTAGGAAGGAGGTGACTGCAAAACATTATCACTGTATCTGGAGGAAGTATGTATCTTGGTGTGAAGCCAAGAATGCTCCTACGGAAGATTTCCATCTGGGCCGTTTTCTCCACTTTCTACAGACAGGAGTGGATATGGACCTGAAGTTAGGCTCCATTAAGGTACAGATTTTGGCCCTATCTATATTCTTTCAGAAGGAATTGGCTTCTCTCCCAGAAGTCCAGACTAGTGAAGGGAGTGCTGCACATCCAGCCTCCTTTTGTGCCCCCTGTGGCGCCTTGGGACCTTAACGTGGTGTTAAGTTTCCTAAAATCTCACTGGTTTGAACCTCTTCAAACGGTGGAATAAAAATTTTTCACTTGGAAGGTGGTCATGTTATTGGCCTTGGCATCGGCAAGGCGGGTGTCCGAATTAGCGGCCTTGTCTCTCAAGAGCGCCTATTTAATTTTCCATGTGGATAGAGCAGAGTTGAGGACTCGTCCTCAATTTTTGCCTAAGGTGGTTTCTTCATTTCATATGAACCAACCTATTGTGGTGCCCGTGGCTACGGGTGACTTGGAGGACTCCAAGTCCCTGGATGTAGTCAGGGTCTTAAAAATTTATGTAGCCAGTACGGCTAGGGTTAGGAAAACAGAGGCTATGTTTGTCCTGTATGCAGCCAACAAGGTTGGCGCTCCTGCTTCTAAGCAGACCATTGCTCGCTGGATCTGGACCACGATTCAGCAGGCTCATTCTACGGCTGGATTGCCGTTACCAAATTCGGTAAAGGCCCATTCCACTAGGAAGGTGGGCTCTTCTTGGGCGGCTGCCCGAGGCGTCTCGGCATTACAGCTTGGCCGAGCAGCTTCTTGGTCGGGTTCAAACACTTTTGCAAAATTCTACAAGTTTGTTACCCTGGCTGATGAGTACCTCGCGTTTGCTCAATCGGTGCTGCAGAGTCATCCGCACTCTCCCGCCCGGTTTGGAGCTTTGCTATAAACCCCATGGTACTTACGGAGTCCCCAGTATCCTCTAGGACGTAAGAGAAAATAAGATTTTAAACCTACCGGTAAATCTTTTTCTCCTAGTCCGTAGAGGATGCTGGGCGCCCGTCCCAGTGCGGACTAAATCTGCAAGACTTGTATATAATTGTTGCTTACATAAGGGTTATGTTGGGATCGGTCTTTGACTGATACTGTGTTTTGTTCATACTGTTAACTGGTTGCGTATATTCCAGGTTATACAGTGTGGTTGGTGTGGGCTGGTATTAATCTTGCCCTTAGATTAACAAAATCCTTTCCTCATATTGTCCATCTCCTCTGGGTACAGTTTCTCTAACTGAGGTCTGGAGGAGGGGCATAGAGGGAGGAGCCAGTGCACACCCATACTAAAAGTTCTTTATAGTGCCCATGTCTCCTACGGGGCCCGTCTATACCCCATGGTCCTTACGGAGTACCCAACATCCTCTACGGACTAGGAGAAAAAGATTTACCGGTAGGTTTAAAATCTTATTTTTAAAAGGTCCGCAGGTGGAGTTAATTATTTCACCTGTGATTCTGTGAGGAGACCTGCAAAACATGCACTGTGTGGGGTAATGAGTACCGAGTTTGCAGACCTATGCTCTAGTGTATTAATAAGTAAATTATTACTGTGAGAAATGAGTGATGAATATAAAGGTTCTCAGTCCAGGTCTATCTCGTTAGGTCTAGAGATGAGCGGGTTCGGTTCCTCGAGATCCAAACCCCCCCGAACTTCACCCATTTTACACGGTTCCTAGGCAGCTTCGGAACTTCCCGCCTTGCTTGGTTAACCAGAACGCGCCCGAACGTCATCATCCCGCTGTCGGATTCTCGCGAGATTCGTATTCTATATAAGGAGCCGCGCGTTGCTGCCATTTTCACTCGTTCTCTCCCTGAAAAGCTCCGTAATCTGTGCTCAGTGTGCTGCAAATATCTGTGCTCAGTGTGCTGCAAATAATCTATGCTCAGTGTGCTGAAAATATCTATGTTCTCTGCCTGAAAACGCTCCATATCTGTGCTCAGTGTGCTGCAAATATCTGATCAGTGTGCTGCATTGTGAGGACTGGGTACCACCAGTATATAATAATTATAGTAGTACAGTACAGTAGGCCATTGCTGTATCTTGCAGCTCTGTGTCACTGCACGTATCCATTCCATATCTGTGCTGCATTTTTGTGAGCAGTATATATAGTATTACAGTGCAGCATTTTGGTGACCCAACAGTATATAGTTGTGTACAGTAGGCCATTGCTGTATCTTGCAGCTCTGTGTCACTACACGTATCCATTCCATATCTGTGCGGCATTTTTGTGAGCAGTATATATAGTATTACAGTAAAGCATTTTGGTGAGCCAACAGTATATAATTGAGTACAGTAGGCCATTGCTGTATCTTGCATCTCTGTGTCACTGAGTGCACGTATCCATTCCATATCTGTGCTGCATTTTTGTGAGCAGTATATATAGTATTACAGTGCAGCATTTTGGTGACCCAACAGTATATAGTTGTGTACAGTAGGCCATTGCTGTATCTTGCAGCTCTGTGTCACTGCACGTATCCATTCCATATCTGTGCGGCATTTTTGTGAGCAGTATATATAGTATTACAGTAAAGCATTTTGGTGAGCCAACAGTATATAATTGAGTACAGTAGGCCATTGATGTATCTTGCATCTCTGTGTCACTGAGTGCACGTATCCATTCCATATCTGTGCAGCATTTTTGTGGGCAGTATATATAGTGACCCAACAGTATACATATATAGTACACTAGGCCATTGCTATTAATATATTACTGGCATATAATTACACACATTAAAAAATGGAGAACAAAAATGTGGAGGGTAAAATAGGGAAAGATCAAGATCCACTTCCACCTCGTGCTGAAGCTGCTGCCACTAGTCATGGCAGAGACGATGAAATGCCATCAACATCATCTGCCAAGGCCGATGCCCAACGTCATAGTAGAGAGCATGTAAAATACAAAAAACAAAAGTTCAGTAAAATGACCCAAAAATCTAAATTAAAAGCGTCTGAGGAGAAGCGTAAACTTGCCAATATGCCATTTATGACACGGAGTGGCAAGGAACGGCTGAGGCCCTGGCCTATGTTCATTGCTAGTGGTTCAGCTTTACATGAGGATGGAAGCACTCATCCTCTCGCTATTAATGAAAAGACTTAAGCTGGCAAAAGCACAGCAAAGAACTGTGCGTTCTTCTAAATCACAAATCCCCAAGGAGAGTCCAATTGTGTCGGTTGCGATGCCTGACCTTCCCAACACTGGGCGAGAAGAGGTGGCGCCTTCCACCATTTGCACGCCCCCTGCAAGTGCTGGTAGGAGCACCCGCAGTCCAGTTCCTGATAGTCAAATTGAAGATGTCACTGTTGAAGTACACCAGGATGAGGATATGGGTGTTGCTGGCGCTGAGGAGAAAATTGATAAGGAGGATTCTGATGGTGAGGTGGTTTGTTTAAGTCAGGCACCCGGGGAGACACCTGTTGTCAGTGGGACGAATATGGCCATTGACATGCCTGGTCAAATTACAAAAAAAAATCACCTCTTCGGTGTGGAATTATTTTAACAGAAATGCGGACAACAGGTGTCAAGCCGTGTGTTGCATTTGTCAAGCTGTAATAAGCAGAGGTAAGGACGTTAACCACCTAGGAACATCCTCCCTTATACGTCACCTGGAGCGCATTCATCAGAAGTCATTGACAAGTTCAAAAACTTTGGGTGACAGCGGAAGCAGTCCACTGACAACTAAATCCCTTTCTCTTGTAACCAAGCTCCTGCAAACCACACCACCAACTCCCTCAGCGTCAATTTCCTCATTAGACAGGAAAACCACTAGTCCTGCAGGCCATGTCACTGGCAAGTCTGACAAGTCCTCTGCCTGGGATTCCTCCCATGCATCCTTGAGTGTAACGCCTATTGCTGCTGGCGCTGCTATTGTTGCTGCTGGGAGTCGATCGTCATCCCAGAGGGGCAGTCGGAAGACCACTTGTACTACTTCCAGTAAGCAATTGACTGTCCAACAGTCCTTTGCCAGGAAGATGAAATATCACAGCAGTCATCCTGTTGCAAAGCGGATAACTCAGGTCTTGGCAGCTGCATTGGTGTTAAACGTGTGTCCGGTATCCACCATTAATTCACAGGGAATTAAAGAATTGTTTGAGGTACTGTGTCCCCGGTACCAAATACCATCTAGGTTCCATTTCTTTAGGCAGGCAATACCGAGAATGTACACAGACGTCAGAAAAGAGTCACCAGTGTCCTAAAACATGCTGTTGTACCCAATGTCCACTTAACCATGGACATGTGGACAAGTGGAGCAGGACAGACTCAGGACTATATGACTGTGACAGCCCACTGGGTAGATGTATTGCCTCCCGCAGCAAGAACAGCAGCGGCAGCACAAGTAGTAGCATCTCGCAAATGCCAAATTGTTCCTAGGCAGGCTACGCTTTGTATCACCGCTTTTCATACGAGGCACACAGCTGACAACCTCTTACGGAAACTGAGGCACATCATCGCAGAGTGGCTTACCCCAATTTGACTCTCCTGGGGATTTGTGACATCGGACAATGCCACCAATATTGTGCGTGCATTACATGTGGGCAAATTCCAGCACGTCCCATGTTTTGCACATACATTGAATTTGGTGGTGCAGAATTTTTTTAAAAATGACAGGGGCGTGCAAGAGATGCTGTCGGTGGCCCGAAGAAATGCGGGCCACTTTAAGCCACCGCGTGCCGAAGACTGGAGCACCAGCAAACACTCCTGAACCTGCCCCACCATCAACTGAAGCAAGAGGTGGTAACGAGGTGGAATTCAACTCTCTATATGCTTCAGAGGATGGAGCAGCAGCAAAAGGCCATTCAAGCCTCTACATCTACCTACGATATAGGGAAAGGAGGGGGAATGCACCTGACTCAAGCGCAGTGGAGAATGATTTCAACGTTGTGCAAGGTTCTGCAATCCTTTGAACTTGCCACACGTGAAGTCAGTTCAGACACTGCCAGCCTGAGTCAGGTCATTCCCCTCATCAGGCTTTTGCAGAAGAAGCTGGAGAGATTGAAGGAGGAGCTAAAACGAAGCGATTTCGCTAGGCATGTGGGACTTGTGGATGGAGCCCTTAATTCGCTTAACCAGGATTCATGAGTGGTCAATCTGATGAAATCAGAGCACTACATTTTGGCCACCTTGCTCGATCCTAGGTTTAAAGCCTATGTTGTATCTCTCTTTCCAGCAGACACAAGTCTGCAGATATTCAAAGACCTGCTGGTGAGACACTTGTCAACTCAAGCGGAACGTGACCCGTCAACAGCTCCTCCTTCACATTCTCCCACAACTGGGGCTGCGAGGAAAAGGCTAAGAATTCCGAGCCCACTCACTGGCGGTGATGCAGGGCAGTCTGGAGCGAGTGCTGACATCTGGTCCGGACTGAAGGTCCTGCCAACGATTACTGACATGTTGTCTACTGTCACTGCATATGATTCTGTTACCATTGAAAGAATGGTGGATGATTATATGAGTGACCGCATCCAAGTTGGCACATCAGACAGTCCGTACGTATACTGGCAGGAAAAAGAGGCAATTTGGAGGCCCTTGCACAAACTGGCTTTATTTTACCTAAATTGCCCTCCCTCCAGTGTGTACTCCGAAAGAGTGTTTAGTGCAGCCGGTCACCTTGTCAGCAATCGGCGTACAAAGTTACTTCCAGAAAATGAGGAGAAGATGATGTTCATCAAAATGAATTATAATCAATTCCTCCGTGGAGACATTCACCATCAATTACCTCCAGAAAGTACACAGGGACCTGAGATGGTGGATTCCAGTGGGGATGAATTAATAATCTGTGAGGAGGGGGATGTACACAGTGAAAGGGGTGAGGAATCGGATGATGAGGAGGAGGTGGACATCTTGCCTCTGTAGAACCAGTTTGTGCAAGGAGAGATTGATTTCTTCTTTTTTGGTGGGGGCCCAAACCAACCAGTAATTTCAGCCACAGTCGTGTGGCAGACCCTGTCACTGAAATGATGGGTTTGTTAAAGTGTGCATGTCCTGTTTATACAACATAAGGGTGGGTGGGAGGGGGCCCAAGGACAATTCCATCTTGCACCTCTTTTTGCTTTAATTTATCTTTGCATCATGTTATGTTTGGGGCCAAGTCTGACACTGCAGTGCCACTCCTAGATAGGCCAGGTGTTTGTGCCGGAGCCTTGGGTCGCTTAGCTTAGTCATCCAGCGACCTCGGTTCAAATTTTAGGACTAAAAATAATATTGTGAGGTGTGAGGTGTTCAGAATAGACTGGAAATGAGTGGAAATTATGGTTATTGAGGTTAATAATAGTATGGGATCAAAATTACCCCCAAATTCTATGATTTAAGCTGTTTTTGAGGGGTTCTTGAAATAAAACACCCGAATCAGACAAATTTTTTTAGGGAGGTTTTGCCAAAACGTTTCCGAATCCAAAACACGGTCGCGGAACCAAATCCAAAACCAAAACACAAAACCCGAAAAATGTCTGGTGCACATCTCTAGTTAGGTCACACAGTGTACTATTCTTATTTTAGTGTGGTTTAGTTCTGTCTATATACCAGGTAGATGCGTCACTAATGTGTCCCACCTGGTGCGGCTCCTGTTTAAAAGGTGGCATGGCTTCATGGGCACCATCAGAAGGGGTATGGCTTTTAGAGATGTGGTGTGGCTTCAATGCATGGGGTCGTGACTACGCTTCCCAACCCCCCGTTTCCGTCACTATGGGGGTAAGGGAGGTGCTGGCTGCCCCCGGAGACTGCAGTGCCAGCTTCACAGCTCCTGTCACTGAGCAGGAGCCGACACTTTTGTGACACCCCTCAGCTGTGTCACCGTGATAACACTGTATTCTTAATGCTGGCCACTCAAAATGGTCAATCATTTGATGCATCGCCACACATGCTGGGGGGCCTTGGCCTGTGCTGGATGGCCCACAGCTTGTGATGAGATGGAAGCAGATCTTGCTGCGTATGCAGCAATCTGCATCCATCTCTGAAAAATCCCCCTATATCAGCCCGCTTTATTTTTGTATTCTGTTTCGGAGCATTTGCGGAGGGTTCCGCTTCCACAAGTCCTCTCCGGAACTCGGCGGTGCCGGGTAGGAGAGTGGACAAGTGGGTATTTTGGTTGTCCTTTTCCCTGGCGGTTTTTCCGCACATATTCTAGTTTTAAGTTAGCTTAGCCCCTGGCCTTATTGCTGAGTTAGAGGGCCCCTTGTTATCACCCTGTCTCGGATTTCCCTTTGTCTCCCATTAAGACCTGAGGGGGCATCGGAGTTGGGCAGACGTAATCCGCCCTTCAAACGCGGCTGCCATGGGCTCATGCAACCATAGTCTCGCAAGGGATTTCTGACAGCACGGGCGAGACAACGGAGTTAGGGCGCTAGGGGCTATTTTCCATTCCCACTTCCTTTCCCAGCATTCGTTCCAGTGCTCAGGTCCTTGTTATAAAATCTCCTCAGACCATGTTAGGGTCTCCTGCCCTGTGCTGCCACGTCGTCATGGCAACCGGGAGACAAGTGCTAGCGGAGTAACCTGAGCGCAGCTGATACTCCGGTTCGGGTCTTTTGCTGTGCAGTGGTTACAGGCTCTGTGCACGGCAGGGGATCCGGTGCTGGTTTTTGTGCTCACAGTCTGTGAGGTCTGAGTGGGGCGTGGACAGCACCTGCTTTATAAGGCCTCTTCTCAGGTTTAGCAGATGCTGCTGAATCTTTGTTGGTTAGTCAGTTCCTGAAAGTTAGCCAGTACTGTGTAGCTTTGTATTTGTTGTTGATTACTGCAAATAGGCCTGGGGATTTGGTACTACACTCTGCCAATCCAGACCTAGCAGTAAGACTGGAGTCAGTCGTTTAACCTGCTGGGGTTCTTTTGCTACTCTGGGAACTTAGCAGGTTTGCGGCTGTATTCTCAGACTGCCTGCCTAAATCCTGTCTCACTGTGCAAGGTGTTCAGGTATTCAGTTTAGTGGCAGTAAGCTGAACCTGTGCACTGCAAGTGAGAATTAGGATTGTGGAGACTCTCCTTGTGTCTATCATTCCATCTCTGACCAAGGAGTTTACTGCCACACCCGTTGGTAACCCTTTAGGGTTTTGCTGTTGCCCTTAGCAACAGCATTCCGGGTTCTCTACGTATTAAAACACAACATCTTGCTTTTTTCATCTGAGCATTCCTAATAATAGGGAGACACCCAGTTTCTTAGCCTCTGGGCTTCTCTGTTCACTTTGTGTTTATTTTGTTACCCTATCACCTTCTGTGTATGCAATGTCATATTCCCCAGTCTGTCTGTGAGTTCATTTGTTTTGCATCCCTATCCGTTCAGACACCAGTACATTCCTGCAGGCACTGGTGTGCATAACAGTTCAGACACCAGTACATTCCTGCAGGCACTGGTGTGCATAACATATTCAGCAGCCTAATACTCCTGTTGAAATTTTGTGGGAATATGGAGCATACCCCTCAAAATACGTTGCAACAGGTGGTCGATCAGGTGCAGGTCCTGACTCGACAATTTAATGATTTGTCCATTAAAATGCACACCTCCCAGGCCGCTGGCGGAACTCCCGCAGCAGCAGCACCTTCAGGGGTTAAGGAGCCGAAAGTAAATCTCCCGGATCGTTTTTCTGGAGATCGCTTGCAGTTCTTTTGTTTCAAGGAGAGCTGCAAGCTGTACTTCCTGCTTAGGCCTCAGTTTTCAGGGTCGGAGATTCAGCGGGTGGGCATAGTGATTTCCTTGCTACAAGGAGACCCACAGGTCTGGGCATATGGGTTGCAGCCTGACTGTCCGTCGCTTAAAAGTGTTGATGCTTTTTTGACGGCACTGGGCATGTTGTATGATGACCCTGACAAGACGGCCTCAGCCGAGGCTCAGATTTCGATCCTTAAGCAAGGGCGAAGGCCAGTTGAGGTTTACTGTACGGAGTTTCGGAGGTTGGCCCATGATACCCAGTGGAATAACCCAGCCCTGAGACACCAGTACCGAAGAGGTCTTTCTAACCAGATAAAAGACCAACTGGTACAATATCCCTTGCCTGATAGCTTGGATCAGCTCATGCAGTTATCCATCCGGGTGGATAGACGGCTGAGAGAGCGTAGGCTTGAAAGGGAGACCGAGGTTTCCTTCTTTCCCAAGGGAACCTCAGACTCTGAGGAATTTTCCGAGGAGCCTATGCAGATTGGGGCTACCCGCCTCTCCTCGCGTGAGAAGATGCGGAGGAGACAGCAGGGGTTGTGTTTGTACTGTGGGAATAAAGGTCATGTGGTAGTATCATGCCCAGAAAAGCCGGAAAACTTCAGGGCCTGAGGGTGATGGGAAATATCCTGTCAGGCCAGAAGTCAGAATTTCCCAAGAAGACTTTTATCATTCCGGTGACCTTGAAGATCCTCGGTCAAACTGTCAAGACTGAGGCCTTTGTGGACAGTGGGGCCGACAGGGTTTTTATGGACCGCCAATTCGCCCTGAAACACTCTGTTCCCGTAGTACCCTTGGCATCGGAAATTGGATTTGTGGGTTAAACGGGGAACCATTATCCCAAGGTAAAATTACCTCTTGCACTAGCCAGATTTCTTTGTTTATTGGAGCCACACACTCTGAAAAATTGTCCTTTTATGTGACTGTCTGTACTTTTGCCCCATTGGTGTTGGGGTTACCCTGGTTAAGGGCCCACAATCCTCAATTTGACTGGGTCTCTGGGGAGATTCTTAGTTGGGGTACTGATTGTTTCAGGAGTTGCTTGAGCCTTCCAGTCAGGCTCTCGCAGCTAAGTTTGCCAGGATTGCCAGGGTGTTATGCAGATTTTGCGGACGTGTTCTCCAAAAAAGTTGCAGAGGTACTACCTCCCCATCGCCCCTATGACTGTGCCATTGATTTGTTGGCAAATGCTAAGCTTCCCAAGAGCAGGTTGTACTCCCTGTCACGTCCTGAGACTCAGGCTATGACAGAGTACATTCAGGAGAACTTTGCTAAGGGATTTATCAGACCTTCACAGTCTCCAGTTGGGTCGGGGTTCTTCTTCGTGGGTAAAAAGGACGGTTCGTTGCGACCCTGCATCGACTTCAGGGAATTGAACCGTATCACGATTAAAAACTCATACCCACTGCCTCTCATTTCGGTCTTGTTTGACCAGCTTCGTACTGCCACCATTTTTCCTAAGATTGACCTACGCGGGGCGTACAATCTAATCCGAATAAGAGAGGGGGATGAATGGAAGACTGCCTTTAATACCCACTCAGGGCATTATGAATATTTGGTGATGCCTTTTGGGCTCTGTAATGCCCCGGCAGTCTTCCAGGATTTCATGAACGATGTACTCAGGGAATATTTGGATAGATTCTTAGTTGTATACTTAGATGACATCCTAATCTTCTCCCATTCCCTGGAGGAACATCGGAAGCATGTACGCTTAGTCCTACAGAAACTCAGAGACCACCGGCTTGGGGCGAAGCTGGAGAAGTGCGAATTTGAAGTTCAGCAAATCGCATTTCTAGGATATATTATCTCCCCAGAAGGTTTCCAAATGGAGGGTTCCAAGGTACAGGCAGTCCTGGATTGGGTGCAGCCCACTAGTTTGAAGGCGCTTCAGCGTTTCCTGGGCTTTGCGAATTTTTATAGACGATTTATCGCTGGATTTTCGTCTATAGTGGTGGCACTCACTAAGAAAGGGGCGGATGTTGCTCACTGGTCTTGTGAGGCTAAAGCGGCTTTTGCCCGTCTCAAAAGGGCATTTGTCTCGGCCAAGGTGCTGCGACACCCAGATCCAGAGCGTCCTTTTGTGGTGGAGGTGGATGCCTCTGAGATGGGTATTGGGGCAGTGCTCTCTCAGATGGGAGTGTCTGATAATCACCTTCATCCCTGTGCTTACTTTTCCCGTAAATTTTCGCCTGCCGAGATGAATTATGACGTGGGTAACCGGGAATTGTTGGCTATTAAGGATGCACTCGAGGAGTGGAGACACTGGCTTGAGGGGGCTAAGTTTGTGGTCTCAATTCTCACCGACCATAAGAATCTGGCATATTTAGAGTCAGCGAAGCGTCTCAATGCCAGGCAGGCACGATGGGCTTTGTTTTTTGCTCGCTTTAATTTTTTGATAACATATCGCCCTGGGTCAAAAAACATCAAGGCTGATGCGCTCTCGCTGAGTTTTGCTCCAATCCAGGAGACCACCGAGGAGCCGTTGCCCATTGTGTCCCCATCATGTATTAAAGTAGGCATTACCCAGGACCTCTTGTCATTAGTCCTTAGAGCACAGGAGCAGGCTCCTCCAGACCTTCCGGTAGGTCTTTTGTTTGTGCCTCCTAGGTTAAGACAGCGAGTGTTCCTGGAATTCCATGCCAAGAAGTCGGCAGGTCACCTGGGTATTGCCAGAACTCGGGAGTTGCTATCTAGGGCGGTGTGGTGGCCCTCGGTGGCTAAGGATGTGGATCAGTGGGTTCGGGCATGTGACATCTGTGCCCGAAATAAGACTCCTAGAGGGGTTCCTGTTGGCCCATTACATCCACTCTCTATCCCATCTAAGCCATGGACCCACATTTCAATGGATATTGTGGTGGACTTGCCCAAATCCTCGGGGATGACAGCCATCTGGGTTGTCGTTGACAGGTTTTCGAAGATGGCGCACTTCGTCCCACTGGTTGGGCTGCCATCGGCCAGACGCCTGTCTGAATTATTTATGCTGCATTTTGTGCGTCTCCACGGGTTGCCACTTGATGTGGTCTCTGACCGCGGATCCCAGTTTGTGGCCAAATTCTGGAGGGCATTTTGTTCCGATCTCCAGATTTCTGTCAGCTTGTCGTCAGGCTACCATCCGCAGTCTAATGGGCAGACTGAAAGGGTGAACCAGTCCTTGGAGCAGTTCCTCAGGTGTTATGTCTCCAAGTGTCAGACTGACTGGGTTGCTCATCTGTCCATGGCGGAGTTTGCCTATAACAACGCGGCTCACTCTGCTACAGGGATCTCTCCCTTCCTTTGTGTGTATGGGCATCATCCTAAGGCCAATTCTTTTGACCCCCTGGACTCCACGCCTGGTGGTTCCTCTGTGGTTTCTGTCCTTAGAGGTATTTGGAGGAAAGTAAAGAAAGCCCTTGTGTCTGTGTCATTAGTGACCAAAAGGGTTTTTGATAAGCGGAAAAGACCCTGCAGCTTCAAATTAGGAGACTTCGTCTGGTTGTCTACCAAGAATTTGAAGTTGAGACAGCCATCTCATAAGTTAGGCCCCCGGTTCATCGGCCCTTATAAGATCACCAGGGTAATCAATCCGGTGGCATTTCAGTTAGACCTGCCCTGTTCTTTGGGTATCAATAAAACATTTCATTGTTCCCTTTTAAAACGGGCGATTAGTAATCCTTCTTCCAGTGGAAGACCTTCTCCTCTTCTGATACGTGGCCAGAAGGAGTTTGTTGTTGAAAGGATTCTTGACTCCAAGATGGTTCGGGGTCGGCTGTCATTTTTGGTGCACTGGAAGGGGTATGGCCCGGAGGAGCGGTCGTGGGTGCGCAGTTGTGATCTTCATGCCCCCAGACTGATACGCTCTTTCTTCTCGCAGTTCCCCGATAAACCCGGTGGCAGGGGTTCTTTGACCCCTCGTCAGAGGGGGGGTACTGTTAGGGTCTCCTGCCCTGTGCTGCCACGTCGTCATGGCAACCGGGAGACAAGTGCTAGCGGAGTAACCTGAGCGCAGCTGATACTCCGGTTCGGGTCTTTTGCTGTGCAGTGGTTACAGGCTCTGTGCACGGCAGGGGATCTGGTGCTGGTTTTTGTGCTCACAGTCTGTGAGGTCTGAGTGGGGCGTGGACAGCACCTGCTTTATAAGGCCTCTTCTCAGGTTAAGCAGATGCTGCTGAATCTTTGTTGGTTAGTCAGTTCCTGAAAGTTAGCCAGTACTGTGTAGCTTTGTATTTGTTGTTGCTTACTGCAAATAGGCCTGGGGATTTGGTACTACACTCTGCCAATCCAGACCTAGCAGTAAGACTGGAGTCAGTCGTTTAACCTGCTGGGGTTCTTTTGCTACTCTGGGAACTTAGCAGGTTTGCGGCTGTATTCTCAGACTGCCTGCCTAAATCCTGTCTCACTGTGCAAGGTGTTCAGGTATTCAGTTTAGTGGCAGTAAGCTGAACCTGTGCACTGCAAGTGAGAATTAGGATTGTGGAGACTCTCCTTGTGTCTATCATTCCATCTCTGACCAAGGAGTTTACTGCCACACCCGTTGGTAACCCTTTAGGGTTTTGCTGTTGCCCTTAGCAACAGCATTTCGGGTTCTCTACGTATTAAAACACAACATCTTGCTTTTTTCATCTGAGCATTCCTAATAATAGGGAGACACCCAGTTTCTTAGCCTCTGGGCTTCTCTGTTCACTTTGTGTTTATTTTGTTACCCTATCACCTTCTGTGTACGCAATGTCATATTCCCCAGTCTGTCTGTGAGTTCATTTGTTTTGCATCCCTATCCGTTCAGACACCAGTACATTCCTGCAGGCACTGGTGTGCATAACAGTTCAGACACCAGTACATTCCTGCAGGCACTGGTGTGCATAACAGACCAGAGTGCTGGGATCATAACATTATTACCGGCCCAAACCAAAACTTAAAATTAAACGGGGTTTAATTTTTTTCTCATTCAGTTTTTGTGAGAGTTTATCGGCCTCATGAATCCGTCAGGTTTAGGGCCGAATCCCGGTCAGCTCTTAGTAAACCAGATTCAAGAACTTACTCAGATGGTTCAGGATCTTTCTCTTCGGGTGAGATCGCAGGAAGATCTTTTGCGAGCCTCCCCGAAGGTAGTCCCTGAACCAAAGATGCATTTGCCCGACCGTTTTTCCGGTGATAGAAAATAATTTTTTAATTTTAAAGAATCCTGTAAACTTTATTTTCGTTTAAGACCGACATCCTCTGGTAATGAATCTCAGCGGGTTGGGATTATTATTTCTTTACTCCAGGGGGATCCTCAGACCTGGGCATTTGGTTTAAAAGCAGAGGATCCTGCGTTGTTATCTGTAGACGCCTTCTTTAAGTCTTTAGGGCTCTTGTATGATGACCCAGATAGAGAGGCGTCCGCTGAGAGTCAGCTGCGCGCTCTCAAACAAGGAAGAAATCCTGCGGAGGTTTATTGTACCGAATTCCACCGTTGGTCGAACAACTGTGGCTGGAATGACCCTGCCCTGCGCAGTCAGTTTCGCCTCGGTTTATCTGAATTTATTAAAGACAGCCTCCTCCAGTACCCCGCTCCTGAGACTCTCGATAAACTCATGGAACTTGCTATAAGGATTGATCGTCATCTCCGAGAGCAGAGGGCTGAAAGAGGAGCATCTGTAAGGTCTAGTCCTTGTGTTTATTCCATTCCAGAGGACGTCGAGGAGCCCATGCAGATGGGTCTCTCCCGGCTGTCTCCTGAAGAAAAAACCAGAAGACAAAATTCCGGTCTTTGTATATACTGTGGTTGTAAGGGACATTTTGCTCGTAATTGCCCGAACAAGTCGGGAAACGCTTTGACCAAGTGAATTGTGAGGGGTTCACTTAGGTCTGCAGCTTATCTCCTCAAACAACTCTCTCTTAGTCCCTGTTAAGGTTTCCTTTGGCAGCCTCAGTTCTTTGGTGTCGGCTTTTGTCGACAGTGAAGCTGCAGGAAACTTTATGGATTTAACTTGGGCTAAGGCCTTAGGCATTCCGCAGTTACCATTAGATAGATGTATCACCATGCACGGCTTAGATGGGGGTCCGCTTTCTAATGGGATAATTACTCACCGTACACCTCTAGTAGTACTTACCGTAGGAGCCTTACATTCCGAAAATATTGAATTTTACCTTACACATTGCCCGGCAGTTCCTGTTGTTCTGGGTCACCCTTGGCTGGCCTTTCATAATCCCACCATTGATTGGCGGTCCGGGGAGATTTCCCAATGGGGTACATTTTGTGCTAAGGAATGTATTTCGTATCCAGTCAGAGTTGCAGCAATCATTCCAGAGCTCATTCCTGTGGAATACCAAGAGTTTGCCGATGTCTTCTCTAAAGGCAATGCGGACATTCTGCCTCCCCATCGGCCTTATGATTGTACAATTGAGCTAGTTCCAGGTGCCACTTTGCCAAAGGGGAGATTATATGCTTTGTCCGGGCCAGAACCTACGGCCATGAATAATTATATTCAGGAAAGCCTAAAGAAGGGATTTATTAGACCATCAAAATCTCCTTTAAGTGCAGGTTTTTTCTTTGTGGAGAAAAAAGATGGCTCGCTTAGACCATGCATTGATTTTAGAGCCTTGAATAAGATCTCCGTTAAAAACACCTATCCTTTGCCGTTGATTTCTGTACTTTTTGATCAGTTATGTTCTGCTGTGATTTTTTCTAAAATTGACCTTAGAGGAGCTTACAACCTCATCCGAATTAAATCTGGGGATGAGTGGAAGACGGCTTTCAGCACTCAGTCGGGTCACTACGAATACCTGGTGATGCCGTTTGGCCTGTCTAACGCTCCGGCAGTTTTTCAAGACCTTATTAACGATGTTCTCCGTGACTTCCTAGGGAAATTCGTGGTCGTTTATTTAGACGACATCTTGATTTTTTCTGAATCGATGGAACAACATGTTACCCAGGTGCGTCTGGTTCTTCAAAAGTTACGTGAGAATCATTTATATGCCAAGCTGGAGAAGTGTGATTTTCACGTCACGGAAGTATCTTTTTTAGGGTACATAATTTCTGCTCAGGGATTTTCCATGGAACCAAAGAAGCTCCAGGCCATCCTTAATTGGGCGCAACCCACTAATTTAAAAGCAATTCAGCGCTTTTTAGGGTTTGCAAATTATTATAGGAGGTTCATTCATTCTTTTTCTGACCTGGTTGCTCCCATAGTAGCTCTGACAAAAAAAGGGGCGGATCCTACCAACTGGTCACATGAAGCCGAATTGTCCTTCCAGGCCTTGAAACAAGCCTTTGTCTCGGCTCCAGTCCTCAGACATCGTAATCCGGAATTGCCTTTTGTTGTGGAGGTCGATGCCTCAGAGGTTGGAGTGGGGGCTGTCCTTTCTCAAGAGGATCCGGAGTCTCTGGAGTTACATCCTTGTGCCTTTATGTCCAGGAAATTCTCCTCCGCTGAATCCAACTATGACGTTGGTAATCGGGAGTTACTGGCGGTGAAATGGGCTTTCGAGGAGTGGAGGCATTGGCTGGAGGGAGCTAAACATACTATTTCGGTTTTGACTGACCATAAGAACCTGCAATATATTTAATCAGCTAAACGGCTTAATGCTCGGCAGGCATGTTGGGCATTATTTTTTACTCGTTTCAGGTTTATAATCACTTTCAGGCCTGGTTCCAAGAATACAAAAGCTGATGCCCTGTCACGTAGCTTTCTTCCGGTTCACAATAGCAATCCTGTTGTTACCTCCATACTTCCATCTTCGGTCATCCGGGCAGGCCTCACACAGGATTTATTTACCCAGTTAAAACAGCTTCAACACCAAGCTCCTAGACTTACTCCTGCTGGTTGTCTGTATGTCCCTGAATTTTTGAGAGCCACTGTTTTAACTGAATTTCATGACAGCAAAGTCACAGGGCATCCGGGAATCACTAAGACATTGGAGTTAGTCTCTCGCTCAGTGTGGTGGCCTAGTCTTTCTAAAGACATTAAGGAATTCGTTCATTCATGCCAGGTTTGTGCACAGCATAAGGTTCCTCGTTCGTTGCCTATCGGGAAACTCATGCCTTTAGCTGTTCCTAACAGGCCATGGTCTCATATTTCCATGGATTTTGTGGTTGACCTTCAACTTTCAGCCGGATTCCGAGTCATTTGGGTGGTAGTGGACCGTTTTAGTAAAATGGCTCATTTTGTTGCTCTTCCCCGATTGCCTTCTGCTCAAGGGTTGGCAGTTTTGTTCCTCCGCCATGTGTTCAGACTTCATGGGTTGCCCACTGATATTGTTTCTGATCGGGGTCCACAATTCATCGCACAATTCTGGAAATGTTTTTGTGCCTCATTGAAGATGACACTGTCTTTAACATCTGGTTACCACCCACAGTCTAACGGGCAAACCGAACGAGTCAACCAGTCATTAAAACAATATTTGCGTCTGTATTCAGCTAAACTCCAGAATGATTGGTCTGAGTTTCTCCCTTTGGCTGAATTTTCTTACAATAACTCTTGTCATTCCTCCACCAAAGAGTCTCCGTTCTTTTCAGTTTTTGGTTTTCACCCCAGAGTCAATTCTTTTTTTCATCATTCTCCAGTCTCCTCGCTAACCTTGACCTCCCATCTCAGAGCAATTTGGAAAAAAGTGCACCTTGCTCTCAGAAAAGCGGCCTTCCGAGAGAAGAAATTTTCTGACAGACTCCGACGTCCTTGCGCTTTTAAGGTGGGAGATAAGGTGTGGTTGTCGACTCACAACATCAGGCTTCGACAATCCTCGGCTAGACTGGGACCCGAATTTATTGGACCGTTTCTTATTATTAAGAAGATCAACCCAGTTGCCTTTCGGCTACGTTTACCAAGATCTCTTAAAATTGGAAATACTTTTCATTGTTCCCTGTTGAAACAATACGTTTCTTCCAGTAGATTTCCTCGGAGGATCTCTCAGGGTAGATCTCCAGTGGATGTACGGGGACAACAGGAATTCTTGGTAGAGAAAGTTCTTGACTCTAAATTGTCCCGGGGTCTGCTTTATTTTTTAGTTCACTGGAAAGGCTATGGTCCGGAGGAAAGGTCTTGGGCCCTGGATAAGGATCTTCATGCCCCTAGGCTCAAGAGGGCATTTTTTCGAGAATTTCCTCAGAAACCTGGCTTTAGGGGTTCCTTGACCCCTCCTCAAGGGGGGGGTACTGTTAGGCGCCGGGGTCTGCGATGTCCTCTGTTACCCGCCGGGTCCCTAGCAACGCTGGGACGCCGTTCGCTCATAGCCGCCGGCTCCCTAGAAACGCAGGGACGCCAGGCGTGCTGAGCCGCCCGGACCCTAGCAACGGGGACGCCATGGGCAGACCGCGTTCCCTGTTGCAGGGTCAATTAAATCAATTATACACACATTTGTCTCTGCTCGTGCAGCCTGGCAGCTGCACGGCATGTTTGATAATCTGGCTCTGAAACATTTGATTGGAGGACTCCTTGTTAAATATTTTCTCAGTGCTTCACACAGACGCCGGTAATAGCTTCCTGCATGCTGCTTAGGTTTGCTGAACGTCTGTTCCAGTCCTGCTGTGTCCGGTCATTCCTGTCTTCAGAGTTCCTGTATCTTGGAGTTGTCATCTCATCCCAAGAAGTCTCTGGTCCTCTATTGTCCGCCACGGTCGGCAGAGAATCTCGTGTGGTGTTCGTGAGTTGCGGCTCTGCCGTGTGCTGCGGCTCAGCCCGCTTTATTTTTGTATTCTGTTTCGGAGCATTTGCGGAGGGTTCCGCTTCCACAAGTCCTCTCCGGAACTCGGCGGTGCCGGGTAGGAGAGTGGACAAGTGGGTATTTTGGTTGTCCTTTTCCCTGGTGGTTTTTCCGCACATATTCTAGTTTTAAGTTAGCTTAGCCCCTGGCCTTGTTGCTGAGTTAGAGGGCCCCTTGTTATCACCCTGTCTCGGATTTCCCTTTGTCTCCCATTAAGACCTAAGGGGGCATCGGAGTTGGGCAGACGTAATCCGCCCTTCAAACGCGGCTGCCATGGGCTCAAGCAACCATAGTCTCGCAAGGGATTTCTGACAGCACGGGCGAGACAACGGAGTTAGGGCGCAGGGGCTATTTTCCATTCCCGCTTCCTTTCCCAGCATTACGTTCCAGTGCTCAGGTCCTTGTTATAAAATCTCCTCAGACCAGAGTGCTGGAATCATAACAGCTTCTTTTTTGTGGAGAAGAAGGACGGGGGGTTGAGACCATGTATCGACTACCGCGGTTTAAACGATATCACCATCAAGAATAAGTACCCCTTGCCACTAATCACAGAATTATTTGATAGGGTTCGTGGCGCCTGCGTTTTCTCCAAACTCGACTTGAGGGAAGCTTATAATCTTATACGCATCCGAGAAGGGGATGAATGGAATACCGCCTTCAATACCCGGGATGGGCATTACGAATACTTGGTGATGCCGTTTGGCCTTAGTAATGCTCCTGCTGTGTTCCAGGGATTCGTCAACGAAATCTTCCGAGACATGTTATATCAAAGTGTTGTGGTATATTTAGACAACATACTGATCTTGTTGAACACAGGACTCAAGTCAAAGAAGTGCTCCACCGTTTACGAGAGAATCATCTCTATGCTCAGTTCTCCAAATGTACCTTTGAAGTAACATCAATTCCGTTCCTCGGTTATATCATCTCGGGGACGGAGCTTCACATGGATCCGGAGAAACTCTCTGCCATTCGTGACTGGACTCAGCCTCTCTCTTTAAAAGCAATACAAAGATTCCTGGGCTTTGCGAATTACTACAGGAAATTCGTTAGGGGTTTCTCCACCATTGTTGCGCCCATTACTGCCTTGACGAGAAAGGGCTCTAATCCGAGTTTGTGGCCTTCCGAAGCCATTGAGGCTTTTTCCCACTTGAAGTCAGCTTTCATGTCAGCTCCAGTTCTCCAACAACCAAATTTCGATGAACCTTTCTTCCTAGAAGTTGACGCATCTTCGGTGGGAGTTGGGGCCGTTCTCTCTCAGTACACCTCAGATAAGAAATTACATCCGTGTGGCTTCCACTCTCGTAAATTCTCTCCGGCCGAACGAAATTACACTATTGGAGACCAGGAACTTTTGGCAATTAAATCTGCCTTGGAAGAGTGGAGATATCTCTTAGAAGGGGCCAAACATGTGATTACCATTTACACGGATCACAAAAATTTGTTGTATATCAAATCCGCACAATGGGGATCATTCCGAGTTGTTCGCTCGGTAGTTTTCTACGCATCGCAGCGATTTTCCACTTACTGCGCATGCGCAATGTCCGCACTGCGACTGCACCAAGTAAATTTGCTATGCAGTTAGGTATTTTACTCACGTTTTTTTCATCGTTCTGGTGATCGTAATGTGATTGACAGGAAGTGGGTGTTTCTGGGCGGAAACTGGCCGTTTTATGGGTGTGTGCGAGGAGTGGCTGGAGAAACGGAGGAGTGTCTGGGAGAACGTTGGGTGTGTTTATGTCGTCAAACTAGGAACTAAACGGACTGAACTGATCGCAGATGCCAAGTAAGTCTGGAGCTACTCAGAAACTGCTAAGTAGTGTCTAATCGCAATTTTGAGAATCGTTCATTCGCAATTTTGATAAGCTAAGATTCACTCCCAGTAGGCGGTGGCTTAGCGTGTGCAATGCTGCTAAAAGCAGCTTGCGTGCGATCAACTTGGAATGAGGGCCTATGCTTGAATCCTCGCCAAGCGAGATGGGCACTTTTCTTTACTCAATTTTCTTTTGTTATCAAGTACCGGCCCGGGACTCTCAATATTAAAGCGGATGCGCTGTCCCGTTCACAAATTTCCACAGACGAGCATGATTCCTTCAAGCGGAGTTTAATTCTAAATCCAATTTCTGTCTCTGCTGCTTCAACTACTGCAGGTCCTCCCCCTTGAAGAATGTCTGTACCGGCTAGACTCCAGTCGAGAATACTACAGTGGGCCCATATCTCCAAGTTTTCCGGTCATCCCAGCGCCCAGAAGATGTACAAGTTTCTGCAAAGATCTTACTGGTGGGACACCATGAGGAAGGATATACAGGATTACGTTAATTCTTGTCCACAGTGTACACAACATAAATCTCCTCGTCTGCCTCCAGCTGTGTTGCTTCATCCTCTGGCCATTCCTATGAGACCCTGGACTCACATTTCCATGGACTTCATCACTGACTTGCCCTATTCCAAAGATTGCAACACCGTCTGGGTGATCATCGACCGTTTCTCGAAGATGGCGCATTTCGTTCCATTGACTGGTCTGCCGACAGCTCCTAAACTAGCTCTACTATTCATCCGCGAACATTTCCGGTTACATGGGTTACCTCAGGAAATAGTCTCTGATCGAGGGGTGCAGTTCCCCGCAAGGTTTTGGAAAGCCCTCTGCTCGGCCGCTTATCATCCCCAAACGAATGGACAAACGGAACGAGTCAATCAAGATCTAGAGACTTTCCTTCGCCTTTATCTCTCCCCTTCACAGGACAACTGGGTGGAGTTGTTACCTTGAGCGGAGTTTGCCCATAACCATTCATTTCATTCTTCCACTGGTGAGTCTCCGTTCTTCGTCAACTATGGGTTCCATCCACGAGTTCCAGAGTTACCAAGTCTTCCGACAGAAGAGGTTCCAGCTATAACATCCACTCTACTACACTTCAGACAAATTTGGTGTAGGATTCATACTAGTCTTAAAAAGGTTTCTGTCCGATACAAGTTCTTCGCTGATAAGAAACGACGAGCCGCTCCTCAATACAAGGTTGGTGATAGGGTATGGCTGTCCACACGTAATCTCCGGTTGAAGGTACCCACTATGAAGTTTGCTCCAAGATTCATCGGTCCTTACCCTGTGCTACAAGTCCTGAATCCTGTGGTCTGTAAGTTGGGTTTACCTTCTCACCTACGTATTCCAAATGCCTTCCATGTTTCTCTTCTTCGTCCTCTCGTCCTTAATCATTTTCATTCAAAGTCCTCTAGCCCCACCTCAGTGGAAGGTGAAACAGGAACAGACTTCGAGATCAAAACAATTCTAGACTCTCGCTACCTTCACAAGAATCTGCAATATTTGGTGGAATGTAAAGGGTACGGTCCTGAGGAGAGAAGTTGGATAAAGGCTTCTGAGGTTTCGGCTCCTTGACTAATCCGGATTTTCCATTCTAGACATCTTACAAAACCAGGAAAGTGTCCAGGGGCCACTCCTAGAGGAGGGGGTACTGTCATATTACCGCCGCGGCCACCGGGCTTGTCCCTCCGAGGCTGCTGGCTACCCGGGCAGTCATTCCCGCTGGCGGTCTCTGCCTTCCGGCGCTGCATCTGGCGCCCGTAGTGAGGACGTCGCGGGTGCGCCCGACGCTCACTGAGGACGGGTGACGTCATCAGCGCCTCTCCAATCGGGTGCTGGCGGGAAGTACAAATTCAGACGCCTGGCAGAGCTCCGGCGCCTGAGTATCATCGCTACTACTGTTGTACCTGTGATCTCCAGACCTCCGTACCCCAGCATCTCCGTGCCTCCAGCACCTCCGTGCCTCAGTACCTCAGTGCCCCAGCTCCTCCGTGCCTCAGCATCTCCGTGCCTCAGCATCTCCGTGCCTCCAGCACCTCCGTGCCTCAGCACCTCCATGCCTCAGCACCTTCGTGCCCCAGCTCCTCCGTGCCTCAGCATCTCCGTGCCTCAGCATCTCCATGCCTCAGCACCTTCGTGCCCCAGCTCCTCCGTGCCTCAGCATCTCCGTGCCTCCAGCACCTCCGTGCCTCAGCACCTCCGTGCCCCAGCTCCTCCGTGCCTCAGCATCTCCGTGCCTCAGCACCTCCGTGCCTCAGCATCTCCGTGCCTCAGCACCTCCGTGCCTCAGCACCTCCGTGCCCCAGCACCTCTGTGCCTCCAAGCACCTCAGCGTTTCTAAGTGCCTCAGCGCCTTTAAACACCTCAGTACCTCTTGCATTCCTGTGCCTCTAGCACCACAACATTGCTCACAGCAAGCTTTTGGTACTCTCCACCAATTCATCAGCACCTTTACAAGTCTTTCAGGAGACCTTCAAGCGCCCACCCGTGCCTTCTGCCTACCGTCCGAATCCTGCATGAGGAAGACCTACATCCGGCCTTCTCTTCTGCGACCCAGTAGTGGTTCCTCTTCCCGGTCACCGGAAGAAACCCCGAGTCCACAACACTTCCAAACCAGGTCAGTGGCACAAAGCCGAGTGTTGAGCACGTATAGCCTGGGCTAGGACTCGGCCAGGTTTATTACCCCAGTGATAATATTTCCGGTTACATTTACGGATGGAGAGAATTATATTATTAGACAGGAGTTTATTCAACTGTGAGTGGGCTTCCGTCAATTCTATCTGACAATGATGCCTTGTTAGAGGTCTCGAGGGCGTGAATCCTAGTTAGAAGACCTGAGATCAGAGATTGCCTTTGCTTCTTCTTATAAGTGCCTAGTTGAATCAGCTTGCCCCGGAGTACACATTTATGTGCCTCCCACACAGTTAGGTGAGAGACATCGCCTGTGTTATTCGTGGCAATATAATCGTCGATAGCCTTATCTAAGACATCTTTACAAAGTGTGTCATAGAGAAGAGACTCATTGAGCCTCCAGGTCCATTGTTTGTGGGGACCGTGAGTCAAGGTCACCGGAGGGTGATCTGACCAGGTGATAGAGCCGATAGTGGCATTTTTTGAGAAGCGGGAGGTGTCTATGGCTAAGGAACAAGTAATCTATACGGGAATAAACCCGATGGGGATGTGAGTAGAAGGAATAATCACGTCCCGAGGGGTTGAGGGTTCTCCAGGAGTCAGCTAGTTGTTGTGTATGAAGTAAACGTTTGATGTGGCGATATTTAGATGCGACAAATCTAGAGTTTTTGGGATGATGTGTCAGTACTGGGGTCTAAAGTCCAAATGAAGTCCCCACCCAAAACAGTAATGCCTTGGAACAGAGAGTTAAATCTCGGGAGATGGGAATTGAAAAAGATAATTGGACCTGGTTTGGTGCATACATCACTGCAAAAGTGAACAGTTGTTCAAAGAGTTTACAAGTCAAGAGGAGGAGCCTACCCGGAACCACCCTATGTATGGATACGTCAGAGATGTGTAAATCCTTGGAGAAAATAATAGCCACTCCCTTGGACTTGCTGCCTGGGGTATTTCTGTAATATGCCGTGGGGAAATAGCGACTGGTAAGAGAGGGATTATGAATTCCAACTTTAAAATGGGTCTCCTGCACTAACGCAACATCTGCCCTTTCAGACCTCAGCAAACGTATAAGGCTAGATCTCTTCTCCGGCGTGTTAAGACCACGCGCGTTAAGGGACAGCACTTTAATCCTCCCAGGGGTGCTCATGGTGGAGTGAAATAGAGCAAATTTCTATAAACCTGAAAGCGGAAGGAGAGAAAAAGGGGAGGAAGAAGAATAGGCGTGGAAAAAGAAACAAAGAAAAATAAAATACAACAACAATGTAATGACATCAGAAAAAGACCCGCTGGAGACAGACTGAACCGTAGTACTTTCAGCCTCGCCACCGGCAATGAGCCAAGGGCGGGTTCAATGGGGGAGCGGGAGTGAACCGCGCCAGGAACCATGGTGATAAAATACGCCCGAAACTGACAAAAAAAAAAAAAAAAAGGAAAACATCCTGCAATAAGAGGACTGGACGGCGGGCAGCAGGCGCAGCAGAATGATCCACAGCCCCCACCACCAACTGGCCAGCCCAAGTAAACAAATTAGTTAGTAATAATATCCCTCAACATTTAGAGATTTAACGAGAAGCGTATGTGAGAACTCTTGTAGAAGAAGAAATAACCTCCAACACTGTAGTAGTAGTATGAGTCTCTTGAAATAAGCAAAAGCAATAACACTAAACAGAAGAGTCCTCAGAACAAAGCAGACTTGGAGGGGGAAGCGGTCGGTTGGCTTCTCTTCTTGGCGCCGCGTACCTCATGCCATGGTTGTAGGTTAGGAGCCCTTTCAGGGAGAGGGACATCAGGGAGAGGAAACTCCCAATCTGGAATGTCTAACGGAGGCAGACATAGTGAAGAGCAGAACGAGGAGAGGTCTGCATGAGAGGACAGGGTGAACCATTTTCCAGAGGAGCAAGCCTGGAGGCTAAAGGGAAAACCCCATCGATACCGCAGTTGACGTTTCCGCAGTTCGTCTGTTAGGGGTTTCAAGGATTTCCGTTGCTGGAGCGTGTCCCAGGAAAGATCTTGATAGAGGCTGATATCGGAGCCGTTAAAATCAATTTTGGCCATTTGAGTGGCTTTGGACATGATCTCCTCGTTCTGGGAGAAATAATGGAGTCGGCAAATGACGTCTCGGGTGGTGAGGCCTCTCGGTCGAAGGGCTCTGTGGGCTCTGTCAAAAGTGATAACGTTGTCTGAATCTTTATTCAAGAGTTCGTTAAATATCTTGGTCAGGGCGTCCACTAACCCAGACTGTGAAACGTCTTCTGGGAGACCGTGGATGCGGATATTGGTGGTCATTCTGAGTTGTTCGCTCGCAAGCTGCTTTTAGCAGATTTGCACATGCTAAGCCGCCGCCTACTGGGAGTGAATCTTAGCTTATCAAAATTGCGAACGAAAGATTAGCAAAATTGCGAATAGACACTTCTTAGCAGTTTCTGAGTAGCTCCACACTTACTCGGCATCTGCGATCAGTTCAGTCAGTTTCATTCCTGGTTTGACGTCACAAACACACACAGCGTTAACCCAGACCCTCCCCCGTTTCTCCAGCCACTCCCGCGTTTTTCCCAGAAACGGTAGCGTTTTTTCGCACACTCCCATAAAACGGCCAGCTTCCGCCCAGAAACACCCACTTCCTGTCAATCACATTACGATCACCAGAACAAAGAAAAAACCTCGTATTGCCGTGAGTAAATTACCTAACTGCATAGCAAATTTACTTGGCACAGTCGCACTGCGGACGTTGCGCATGCGCATTAGCGACTAATCGCTCCGTTGCGAGAAAAAAATAACGAGCGAACAACTCGGAATGAGGGCCTTCATTCCGTCTGCCTCTGTTGTCGATAGCCGTCATTCTAGACTGTAAAGCACAGATTTCCTTGGATTGAGCAAAGATGGAGTCTCTCAACAGGGACATACAGGAGACATTGGCCTCTTGGTCTTCTTCTAGATTCACTAAGCGATCGGACAAGTGTGAGATTTCGCTTTTAATGGAGGCGAGCTCATTCCTAATGGTGTCTTTAAGGTCTTGCTTAGTAGGGAGTGACTTCATGAAGGTCAGAATTTCCCGGAGGTCCCGGCCTCCCGCTGTTACAGGATCAGCCATGTCGTCAGCCGGATTTGAGATCGAGGAGGCAGAGGGAGACGTCGGGGGGCGGGGTGAAGAATGGCTCTCCATCTGTGGGGATGTCAATGGATGAAGAAAAGGCCTCAGGTCTGTTTGAGATCTCGTGTTTTTTTGAGATCGGTTGTTGTTGTTGCTCCGTTTAGAGGATTTCGAGGTACGACTCATACTCCGGGGAGATAGCAGGGAGAGTGTTTGCAATAAGCTCAAGATACGTCAGAATCAAGAAGATACACAGAACAGCATGGCTCCCAGGGAGCTCCCAGGGAGCGGTCACTCCCCCGCGGCCTGGTCTCAGGCGACCATCAGGTGGCCTCACATAGAATAATGGAGGACGAGAGCACAAGATATTGCATCACTGCATGGAGCAGCAGCGTTGGCAGCCTGTGGCAAACCTATGGGGAGCTCTGAAGGAGGGGGGCGTCAGTTAGTAGAGGGATGCAACGAGGAAGGCACATGACCTCTATGGGGGGGAGAAAGATCCGGAGTAGGCACCCCGAGTGGGGTTCACCTGGTGGAGAGGAGATCTTTGTAGCACTCCCAGGATACAGGGCGGTCCACAAGGACACCTGCGAATCACACCTGCGCAGTCCCGGGTTGGGCCGTTGCAGCGCCCGGTATAAACAGTGTGCAGGGTCGAGCATAACTGTGGGCCGCGGCTGATGTGTTTCCGCTCCAGAGGGCGAGAGGGGGCCGTGCAGGGTGCGTGGGGGGTAATAGGGTAGCAGGTGGAGTCGTCCAGAGTACGGGACTACAACCCCAGGGGACGGCTGCATGTGGACAGAGGGCTGCTGTAGGTCCGGCGGCCTGTCTGCAGCAGGTGAGGGAGCGTTCTGACAGGAGGTCGCAGCGAGGGAGGGGGAAGGAGAGGAGAGCGGCTCGTGCAGGCTGGGGCGGTGGGTGAGGCTCACCTGGACTCCGAGGGACACCACCGTCGGGACACCGCCGTCGGGACTCCGCCGCCTCCTCCTCCGTCACTCGCGCTCCAAGATGGCCGCTGCCCGGGCTCTGGGGCTCCCGGCCCGGCTTCAGCCGGGTCTCTCGTCCCCCCCTCTGCTCGGTCAGCGTCCGCATTGAAGGCGGAGCAAGTCAGCAGCGGGGGGAAGATACAGGTACGTCCGTCAGGCTTTGCAGGAGAGCGCACCGCGTGGCGGGGTGGGGGTCATCCACAAATTGAGTCCCCGGCTTGCAGGCAGCGAGCAGGCCGCAGTCTGCAGGAGCCAGAATACTGGCTCCCCGACTCCGCAGCACCAGCTCACCACCTAGCAGATTGCTGACTGTCTCAAAACTGGGCTCAGAATATAAAAAGCGGGTGGGAAGGGGCTAGAATTAGCAATAAAAACACCCACTAACAGGGGAGCTCATTCAGGGTGCTGCCACCTAGATCAACCTCTAGGCCACGCCCCCCTTTATTTGTTATCATTTTGATGATTGTGGTTTACAGCTGAAGATAACCCCAAATCCAAAATCTCAGAAAAATAGAATATTACATAAAAAAAAAAAAAAAAAAGGATTTTAAACACAGACATGTCGACCTTTTTAAAAGTATAATCATGCATACTGTATGTACTAAGTACTTGGTTTGGGCCCCTTTTTGCATGAATTACTGCTTCAATGCGACGTGGCATGGATTCTATCAGCCTGTGGCACTGCTGAGGTGTTATCGAAGACCAGGATGATTCAATAGCGGCCTTCAGCGCTTCTGCATTGTTCGGTCTCATGTCTCTCATCTTTTTCTTGGCAATCCCACACCACCAACCTGTGGTTCATGTTCCTCTATTACATGACCACTCCCCTGTCCTTATCTGTGCACGTTCAATGCTGGGAGGCCTGGGTTGTGGAAAAGAACAAACAAAGTGGACTATCCTATGGCTCTTGGGTGGAGTGAGTATGAAATTAGGAGTTATACCAATGCTGTATTTGGGGATACTTGTGAGATACCTCCCTGCAATTATACATACATTTATCATGGCTCATGGTTGTTTGACCAGGGCAATTCAAACTCTGCAAACATAGAGCCTCCGCTACCATCCAGCCCCTGGTAATCACAGACACAGCAGGCACAGCCAGATGACATATATTTATATAAAGACTTATTGAGCATCTCTTCTAGACATATCCCAGAGGGACATATTTTAGGACTTAAGGGCACACCACAACTCTTGCATCTAGAATCTCCCGTAAGTTATTGCACCTCTGGACAGTCCTATAACATTAGTTGGAAGGAGCCTTGGTAGGATCAACATTTAATACCTACAGTGGTGTTACTGCTACTCATTCAAGCCAACCTCTCTATAGCGAGATACACCTGTGTAGGCTATAAGAATGGACCTGCATAGAGCTCCAGTCCTCAAGCAAGAAAAGTCCCCAGATCAACATCAAATTTAGAATAGAGACAGGTCATGCTATCAGGCGACACCAGAGGCTGAAATACAGTAGGAAATATAACTGAGAGATAGCTTTGCACACTTTTGCTTTATGCATAACATCCTTATGAAGGGAGTTGACCAAATTGGGGGTGTGGTGTGTGGGTGTGTGGGATGGTATTTACATTGAATTGTGCCCCAAATGCATGCTGTACCTGTAGATATCCATGAATATAAGTTTGGTCAAATGATTTAAAATGCAGAGGAAAAAACAAGTGACATAGAATGCAATTCTCAGCCCTGCACCATATATTAGGCCATACTGACCAATGAATATTGGACCAAAGGAGAAGAACCAGCTCAGTCCCCTAACAGCCCATGTTATATGCGCCAAATGAGACAAAAGGTGAAGGGACCCAATACTATGTTGAATAAGGTAATATATAGGGGTCCCATGGAGGGATCATCTGCACACCAAAGAAAGCCCTAAGAGCATCCCCAGTTAGCTCTCAGAGAAAATCAAGTACATGAACAAACTCGGAGCAAGAAAATAGAAACGTGTCTATTCCTCATCCCCAATTGCCTTGGGGATTTGAAAAGTGGCAAGTAAGACTCATACCACACTAGGTGGAAGTACTGTATGGGTAACGAGAGGACCTGGCCATCCGTCCCGGCGCCGACTTCGCAAATGTGCGTGAGGAGGAGCAGAAAATTCCAGTGCTCAGGGAAGGGGTGCCGGGTGTGGAGGAGACAGTGAGTGACACACTGCCCCGGCCTCCGGCGCCTTGCTCTCAGACTCTCAGCGGCCGCCAGGCAGAAGTACATCCATCCCAGCACCAGCTTCTCAAATGTGCGGGGGACATGTGTAGGGCGGGTGATCACCTTTTCCGCCCCTGTCTAGATCTGCCACTGGTCATCGCCCCTTCCAGTAGGTGAGAAGAAACTGGTAGGGTCGTGCTGGGTGGCGTTGGATGAGGGAAGAAGACAGAAGGCTGCAGGGTTTCCTGGGAGGAGGCATGACCATCCCTCCCAGCATGCAGGAAGTACTGGCTGGCTGGAAGCTGCTTCAATGATTAATGACTCTGGAGGCTGTGATACTGAGGTAAGAGCTAGGTGCAGGCATGTCCAGATGCTGCTGCGCCCCGTAGCAGCTGCACTCCCTGCAACTATCGTAGCTACGCCTTTGGTCGTAGGTACGTCTTGTGCATGAAGTACACAGGAAGAAGATAATGGGGTATATGCAAATGCGGTCAAATTGCTGCAAATGTCGAAAAACAGGGCATTTTCGACACAAAAAAAAAATTCGACAGTACAGTACTTTTCGACAAAAAAACGGACGTTTCAGATTCGACTTTTTAAAATTTGACAGTTGTTAAATACGACATGTCGCCAATGGTAAAAATGCGGCTTTTCAACAAAAGTATATTCAATTGAAGAATGTCGATTCGACAACAGTGCTTTTCGACAGTAATTTCGTCAATTTCATTCCGCCTCACTTTGCTGGCGGAATCTAATAAAAAAAATGTTAAAACATTTTTTTTGTGTTTTTTTATTGCTAATAGCATATCTATTTATATTAGAAGGGATTATGGGGGTAATTCCAAGTTGATCGCAGCAGGAAAATTTTTAGCAGTTGGGCAAAACCATGTGCACTGCAGGGGAGGCAGATATAACATGTGCAAAGAGAGTTAGATTTGGGTGGGTTATTTTGTTTCTGTGCAGGGTAAATACTTGCTGCTTTATTTTTACACTGCAAATTAGATTGAAGATGGAACACACCACAACCAAATCTAACTCTCTCTGCACGTGTTATATCTGCCTCCCCTGCAGTGCACATGGTTTTGCTCAACTGCTAAAAATTTTCCTGCTGCGATCAACTTGAATTACCCCCTATGTTCTTGGTTTGTCTATTAGGAGACAGAAGTATTATATATACTCCTAAGCATAACCATCCTCGGGCACTTTGAGCGGGTCCTGGTTGTAAAAATACAGGGGGGGTATAAATGACAGGGGATCCCCCGTATTTTCACACCAGCACCAGGCTCTAAGTCCGGTCCTGGTGCCAAAAATACGGGGGACAAAAAACGTAGGGGTCTCCTGTATTTTTAACACCAGCACCGGGCTACACTAGTCAGAGAGATAATGCCACAGCCGGGGGACACTTTTATATCGGTCCCTGCGGCCCTGGCATTAAATCACTAACTAGTCACCACTGGCCGGGGTACCCTGGAGGAGTGGGGACCCCTTAAATCAAGGGGTCCCCCCCTCCAGCCACACAAGGGCCAAGGGTGAAGCCTGGGGCTGTCTCCCCCATCCATGGGCTGCGGATGGAAGGCTGATAGCCAAGTGACACAAAGAAAGAATATTGTTTTTTGCAGCAGAACTACAAGTCCCAGCAAGCCTCCCCCACAAGCTGGTACTTAGAGAACCAAAAGTACCAGCATGCGGGGGGGGGGGGGGGGAACGGGCCCGCTGGTACCTGTAGTTCTACTGCAAAAAAAATACCCAAATAAAAACAGTACACGCACACCGGGAAAGTAAAACTTTATTTACATACATGCATGCCGACACACACATACTTACCTATGTTCACACGCCGACTCTGTCCACTTCTCCAAGTAGAATCCATTGTGTACCTGAAAATAAAATTATACTCACCAAAATCCAGTGTAGCATCTGTCTTGTTCTATTTTGTAATCCACGTACTTGGCAAAAAAACAAACCGCATTTACCCAGACCACGCACTGGTGGTCCCGAAAGCCGGGACCCCCCGTGACTCCTGTCACAGAGGGTCCCTTCAGCCAATCAGGGAGCGCCACGTCGTGTCCTGATTGGCTGTGCGCGTCTGAGCTGTCAGATGGCGCATTGCGCTGCCGCTCCATTATCTTCAATGGTGGGAACTTTGCGGTCAGCGGTGAGGATACTCGCGGTCAGCGTGGATTACAAAAAAGAACAGGACAGATTCTACACTGGATTTTGGTGAGTATAATTTTATTTTCAGGTACACCGTGGATTCTACTTGGAGAAGTGGACAGAGTCGGCGTGTGAACATAGGTAAGTATGTGTGTGTATCGGCATGTATGTAATAAAGTTTTACTTTCACGGTGTGCGTGTACTGTTTTTATTTGGGTATTTGTTTTTGCAGTAGAACTACAGGTACCAGCGGGCCTGTTTTCCCCTTGCATGCTGGTACTTGTGGTTCTCCAAGTACCAGCTTGCGGGGGAGGCTTGCTGGGACTTGTAGTTCTGCTGCAAAAAACAATATTCTTTTATTTGACACAAGGCTATCAGCCCCCCATCCGCAGCCCTTGGATGGGGGGACTGCCTCGGACTTCACCCCTGGCCCTTGGGTGGCTGGAGGGAGGGGACCCTTGATTTAAGGGGTCCCCACTCCTCTAGGGTACCCCGGCCAGGGGTGACTTGTTAGTGATTTAATGTCAGGGCCGCAGGGACCGATAGAAAAGTGTCCCCCGGCTGTGGCATTATCTATCTGACTAGTGGAGCCCGGTGCTGGTGTTAAAAATACGGGGGACCCCTACTCTTTTTGTCCCCCGTATTTTTTGCACCAGGACCGGACGCAGGGCACGGTGCTGGTTGTGAAAATATGAGGGATCCACTGTAAAAAAAATTCCCGTATTTTTACAACCAGGACCGGCTCAAAGAACCCGAGGCTGGTTATGCTTAGGAGGGGCGACCCCACACAATTTTTTTCGGGGTTTTTAAAACATTTTTGTGCCGTCCAAAAAGTCGAATCCAGGACGCACACTATCCGTCAATTGGTCCGTTTTTCGACAGCGGGACTGTCGAATCCGTTTTTTATTGAATATGTCGAATTCGGGTCCCGGCGGGAGGGTATGTGACTGTCGAATTGTGTTGAATTTAAAAACGGTCGATACCCCAATATCTTTAGGAATATTTATTGAAGATTTGCATGTAAGATATGGAACAGTCTTGGTTTGAACAAAGTCTGTACTTAGTAAATAACTTGAACAGGTGACAGCATGAGAAAGAAATAACTTGAACTGAACTGGAATAGGAAGACAACTGGATGTGGATTCAGCTTGGAAGCTGATATACTTGATACAGACTGGAACGGAAGAGAAAACGAGCTGGAGTCAGCCTGGAAGCTGATATATTTGAACCGTACTGGAACCGGAGAGACAGATGGAACTGAAGTCAGCCTGGAAGCTGATACACTTGAACCGCACTAGACACAAGTAGACACTGGATGGATTGCTCTGGGACTGGAATAGCAACACACTCTAGAATAGTGGATCTCAACCTCGGTCCTCAAGTACCCCCAACAGTTCATGTTTTCCAGGTCACCTAGCAGTTGAACGGGTGTATTTATTACTCACTGACACATTTTAAAAGACCCACAGGTGGAGCTAATTATTTCACTTGAAGTCCTGTGAGGAGACCTGGAAAACATGAACTGTTGGGGGTACTTGAGGACCGAGGTTGAGAACCACTGCTCTAGAACAAACTAGAAAGAAAACATAGCTCCTGGAAACAAAATAAACGTGTAAGTACTAAATGCTGAAAACACTGATCTGGCAATGCTGCTGGAATCACAATACAGTTGCAAGTACTTAGCACTGGAAACACAGTGCTGGCAGTGCTGCTGGAGTCTTAGTGCAGGTGAAATACTCTGAGCTGGATCATAGTGCTGATAATACTGCTGGTATCTTGGTTTGAAGGAAATAAACAGGACTACAGGAACAAGAGGTGAACACTGGTATTTGAGCCTGAATGCAGCTGAGATAGTGATGTTGTACTGTACTATTTGCTAGAACTCTGTCTAGCCCTTTTATGCTCCTTGCTGGTAATCCATTGGACAGCGGAATCATGTGACTAACCGATGCTTGTGGTTAGAGGATTTGCAATCAGCTGATCCACAGCAACATGGGCCCATGACAATGGGGGTCCAGAGCAGAGTTCAGGGGTGACGGAGCCAGTACAGCAACAGAATGCTGGAAATTTGGTGAATGCCTTTGAAAGCGTTGTATATGTGAATGGTAAGGTAATGACTGCTTTACCACCAGAAGGGGTACCATACTTTGTATTAAAAATGATTTATTGCACTGTGTTGCTTGTTTGCAGGGTAAAAGGGTAGACCAGTTTTTGATTCCCCGAATTCACAAGCAGATGGTAATGAGGGTGGCTCACACTCATATTTGGGGTAGACATCTAAGGGGAAAAAAAACTCTTCAGCATATACAGTTAAGGTTCTTTTGGCCAAGCATTTATGCGGTAGTAAAGAAATATTGTCAAAAGTGCCAAGTGTCTAAGACAGAACCCCGGACAGAATTTAGGGCACACTTGGTTCCCCTGCCTATCACCTCCTTGCTTTTTTGAGCAAATTGGTATGGATTTGATAGGGCCAGTGAAGAAATCTGCTCATAGGCATCAATATATATTAGTAGTGGTTCACTATGCCACCAGATACCCAGAGGCCATACCACTATGTAATATGAAGTTTAGTAGTTTTGCCAGGGAATTGCTAATTCTATGGTCCTGGTTGGGAATACCAAAAGAGGTTCTGATAGACCATGGTACCCCTTTTATCCCAAAATTAATGAAAGATCTTTGTCATCTCTTAGGGGTGGATCGATTTACTACTTCAGTTTACCACCAACAGACAGATGGCCTAGTTGAATGCTTTAACTGAACCCTTAAGCAAATGCTAAAAAGGGTGGTGTCTCAGGAGAAGCATGATTGGGACCTACTTATACCCTATCTGATGTTTTCAGGTCAAGAGGTAACCCAAACCTCTACAGGTTTTAGCCCTTTCGAACATCTTTTTGGTAGACAACCCAGGTGAATTTTAGATCTGGTAAAAGAAGGGTGGGAGCAACAGTCTTCACAAGAGCCTAACATCATTGAGTTTGTGGCCCAACTGTATGAACGTTTAAAGCAAATTGAGCCACTTATGAACAAGCACATGAACAGGGCTCTACAGCGTCAAAAACTTAGTTAAGACATTACTGCAGTTAACTAGTCTTTTAAACTGGAGATAAGGTACTGGTTCTCGTGCCCACCACTGAAAGTAAAATGTATGCCCAGTGGCAAGGCCCATATGAGATGATAGAGGTGGTGAAACCTGTTAAATATAAGGTTTGGCAAGAGGGTAGAAGGAAGTCCAAATACAAATCTACCATGTGAATTTACCAAAACTCTGGAAAGAAAATACCAGTCAACCCTCTTTTGTGGCCGTGAAAACCACAGATTGTCAGGTTCCTATGGAAGTCACCTTAAGTCCCAGCCAGAAACACTAAGTTGTAGACTCAGCAGCACAGTACCAGGATGTATCTAGGGGTCATAGTGGAGTCAAACAGTGAATGGAATAATCCCATTTTTTTAGTGGCTAATTCTTAAGGAGCCTTAAGATTCTGTAATGATTTCTGAAAATTAAAAATAATATGTCTCAGTTTTCACTGAGTTGACAAATTAGTCAAAAATTTAGCAAAAAGTTAGTATCTCACTACTCTTAACTTAACAGAAGAGTACTGACAAATTAATTTGACTGAAGCTGCAAAGGCCAAGACAGCCTTTTCTACTTCAGGGGGTCTCTTTCAGTACTGCTCTTTAGGTTACATGGGGCCCCTGCAACTTTCAAAAGAGCTATGAACAAGTTGTCCCAGCCTCATATAGAATATGCCACAGCATATTTAGATGATATTGTAATAGTTAGCTCTGACTGCTAGCTCAGAGAAGACTGCCATTGGAATGGTGAAGGCAAAGTATTTGGGTTATATTTTAGGCAGAGGGTAAGTCAGGGGCGAATCCAGAACAAAATGACAGGGGGGGCACCATGACAGAGGAAATGAGGGGGAGGTACTTTACAGCCCACATATGACGCACGTGCTCCAGAAAAATGGGTGTGGCCTTGCAACAATAGGTGTGGCTTCAAAGAGAATGCCATATCCATGAGGCAGTGGGTGAAGCCACAGAATGTGACATGGCAAGATTGTTCATAACATAGTGGATAACGGGGAAAGATAGTGGGTGACAGGGAGAGGCAGACAGGAGGGAGGAGTGATGGGGAGAAATAGTGGGAGACATAAAGGCAGTGGGTGACAGGGAGAATGTGACGGGGAGAGGCAGTGGGTGTTGTCAGGTAGAGAGTCAATGGGTGACAGGAGAGGAAAGTGATGGGGAGAGATAGTTGGAGACAGAAAGGCAGTAGGTAACAGGCAGTTGGATCTATATATGGGACACCGGTCTAGATGGGAATGGGGCAGAGAGATGGTGGTGGGCAGGGGAAACACTAGGCTGTAGAAGGGGGTACACTGGGCTGAATGAGGGGATGTCCTTGCTGAGGGGCAGTGAGATGGAGGCAGGAGGCTGGGAGAGGGGAAACACTGGGCAGGCAGGGTGGTAGATACTGGGATAAGGGAGTTAGTGAGATGGTGGGGGACCCTGGGCTGGATTGGGGGGCCCAGGGCACTATGAATGGGGAGGCACTTGGCAGGATGGGAAGGGGGCAGTGAAAGGGGTAACACTGGGAAGGTGAGGAGGGATCAGTATTTCTAGACTCACTGGGGGGTTCTAGATGGGAAAGCAGTACGATGGGAACAGTGGGGTGGTTGGGGAGGGAAAGAGAAACATTGGGCTGGCAGGATGGGAGATACTGGTGCTGGGGGCAGTAATGGTGGGGGCACTAGGCTGGAGAAGGGGCCAGACACTGAGAGAGCACTGGTCTGCTGCTGTTTCTGTCTGGCCCTGCACAGGCAGGTGCAGCACCGCACACTCACTCAGTAGCCCTTCCCCAGTGTCTCTGCACCCTACCTGCTTCCTCGGTCCCCAGCTCAGCTCAATCACCCCTGCACTGCCAACGCTGTGCAGGGATCTGTCTCCTGGTGGTGGGTCCGGCTTCCTCCATCTTACAGGCGACGGCATTGGCGGCTCTCACTCCCCCGCAATCATCGTTCCGCGGAGCCCCGCCTCCCCCGTGTACTAGTGCAGCCAGGGAGAGGGTGACACTAAAGCCCAGCCCGCGAATCAGAATGCAGGAGGCAGAGCTGGGCTGATCGTGTAGCAACAGGAAGGAGGGACTGACAGCCGGCAGCCTCATTGTGCAGTGCAGTATTGAAAAAAAATCACCTCCTAAATGACAGGGGGGGCACGTGCCTTGGTGCCCTTCCCCCCTTGAATCTGCATATGGGGTAAGTTAAGACTCAATCTAATGAAGTAGAAGCAGTGCTCACATGGCCTAAACCAAATGTAAGTCACAACTCTCTTTTCTGGGTCTAGCAGGCTATTATCACAGACAGTATAGGATGGACTTGCTTCACTAATATCGTCACTGGTCATCTCCCTGTTGTCATAGATTACTGTTTCATATGCCTGAACAAATGCTCTGTAGAATTGTGAAAACCACATCAAAATCCATCCAGTGGTTCTGGAGATTAGCCCGAATGAACAGACAGATGCCTACCGGGAACTTTATTTTAAACTATGTGAAGATAGTATTGGCAAATATAATATTTTTCCACCCATAATACCTACTCGTGGAAACCTTATAAATTGTGACCTTTCAGTCTTTCCACATTGGGGGTGGGGGGTGGGGGGAGGGGGGACTCACCTGCTACTACAATAGGGTTTTTCTGAAATGTCTCTACAGTCATCGGACATGTGAGACTCAACAGTCCCCAAACAAAGAGATTCTCTTCATTTATGATCCATGCAGAGCTGTTTCTAGACAATTTCGCTACTAGTGCAAGTATTTAAAAAAAATGCACACACCCCCATAGACATTCAAAAATGCGGCCCCCCCATAGACATAAAAAATATATATTGCGTGTAATGAAGGTGCAGCGAGGGGGCATGGCTTTGCTAAACTAGTCATAGCCTCACTACAATATGTGTGGCCTTGCAGTAAAAGACTACCTTGCACCCCAGTTTTTGACCCTGCAACAACAGACCTCGGTCACTACAGGAAAAAAAAGAAAACATTCCACCATATTAAGCCCCACACAGTGCAGTAATGCCTCTTGCACCAAATTATGCCCCCTGCACCATATCATGCCATACACCTCAAAGCCCATAATACATTATGTCCTACAGTAAAGCTTCTAATTACTTTTACCTGCTCATTGACAGGGGTTTCATGTGCTGTATGTCATGCTTGTTGCAAGGGGTTTCATGTGCTAGGGGTCATGCTCGTTACCAGGGGTTTCATGCTCTGGAATCCATGCTCATTGCCAAGGGTAATGCTCGTTGCCAAGGGTAATGCTCAATGCCAAGGGTGTATAGGCGCTGAGCAAAGTACTATGGAAGAGAGAGGAGAGGGAGCAAAAATAGGATTTGGGTTAGCTACCGGTAAATCCTTTTCTCGTAGTCCGTAGAGGATGCTGGGGTTCACATTAGTACAATGGGGTATAGACGGGTCCACCAGGAGCCATTGGCACTTTAAGAGTTTGAGAGTATGGGCTGGCTCCTCCCTCTATGCCCCTCATACCAGACTCTGTCTAGAAACTGGGCCCGAGGAGATGGACATCTTCGAGAGGAGGATTATACACAGATAGTGGTGAGATTCATACCAGGTCACACATATAAGGCACGTCAAGCCAACGAAGCTTGAACAATCAGCAACTGCTGAAACAGTACTTACCAAGTAACAATGCAGTACTCAACTAAAACGAAGTTGAACTGTACCAAATAACAATTGCAGGAAAACGAAGCGCTGGGCGGGCACCCAGCATCCTCTACTGACTACGAGAAAAGGATTTACTGGTAGGTAACCAAAATCCTATATTCTCCTACGTCCTAGAGGATGCTGGGGTCCACATAAATACCATGGGGATGTACCAAAGTTCGAATCTCCTGCAGAACTGATTGACTGAACTTCAGATCATCAGAGGCCAAAGTATCGAACTTGTAAAACTTTGCAAACATGTTTGACCCAGACCCAGTTGCAGCTTGGCAAAGTTGCACTGCCGAGACACCCCGGGCAGCCGCCCAGGAAGACCCCACCTTATGAGTAGAGTGGGCCTTAACAGATTTTGGTCACGGCAGTCCTGCCATAAAATAAGCGTGCTGGATAGTGAACCTAATCCAGCGAGAAATAGTCTGCTTAGAAGCAGAACACCCAATTTTCTTGGGATCATATAGGACAAACAGAGTCCGACTTTCTGTGACGAGAAGTTCTCTTCACATATATCTTCAGGGCCCTTACAACATCCAAGGACTTTGATGTAATTGAGGAGTCAATAGCCACTGACACCACAATAAGTTGGTTGATATGAAATGCCGACACAACCTTCAGAAGAAACTGCTGACGTGTCCGGAGCTCAGTTCTATCTTCGTGGAAGATCAAGTAAGGGCTTTTACAGGATAAAGCTCCCAATTCGGACACGCGTTTAGCAGAAGCTAAGGCCATCAACGATACCGCCTTCCATGTAAGATATTTGACCTCAACCTCCTGTAGAGGCTCAAACCAATCCAACTGGAGGAACTGCAACACCACGTTAAGGTCCCAAGGCGCTGTTGGCGGTACAAAGGGAGGTTGGATGTGCAGAACTCCCTTCAAAGAAGTCTGAACCTCAGGGAGGGCAGCCAATTGTTTCTGAAAGAAAATGGATAGGGCCGAAATCTGGGCCTTCACAGATCCTAACCTAAAGCAGGAAGAGGAGAAAATGTCTAAGTTGAAACTCCACCATAGGAAACTTCTTGGATTCACACCAAGAGACATATTTCATCCAAATACTATGGTAATGTTTAGACGTTACCCCTTTCCTAGCCTGTATGAGGGTAGGAATGACCTTCTTCGGAAATGCCCTTCCGAGCAAGTATCAGGCACTCAACTTCCATGCCGTCAAATGTAGCCGCGATAAGTCTTGATAGGCGAACGGTCCCTGCTGCAGCAGGTCCTCCCGAAGAGGAAGAGGCCTCAGTTCTTCTTGCAGTAGATTCAGGAGGTCCGTGTAACAAGCCCTTCTTGGCCAGTCTGGGGCAATGAGGATCACTTGACCCTTGTTCTCCTTATGAGCTTTAGGATTCTTGAAATGAGTGGGAGTGATGGAAACATGTACACTGACTGGAACACCCACGGAGACACCAGGGCAACCACTGCCTCTGCCTGTGGGTCCCTGGACCTGGAATAATAACGCTGAAGTTTCTTGTTGAGACAAGAGGCCATCATGTCTATTTGGGATAATCCCCAAAGGTCTGTTATTTCCTTGAACACCTCCGGGTGGAGACCCCACTCCCATGAATGGAGATCATGTCTGCTGAGGAAGTCTTCTTCCCAGTTGTTTACTCCTGGAATGAAGATGGCTGACAGTGCCAACGCGTGCTTTTCTGTCCAGAGGAGTATTCTTGTCACCTCTGACATTGCCGCTTTGCTGTTCGTTCCGCCTTGTCAGTTTATGTAAGCCACTGTTGTTACGTTGTCCGACTGCACTTGAATGGCCCAATTTCTTAGAAGAGGGACCGCCTGAAGAAGACCGTTGTAAACGGCTCTTAGTTCCAGGATGTTGATGGGCAGGCCAGCTTCCAGGCTTGACCACTGTCCTTGGAAGGTTACTCCTTGAGTGACTGCTCCCCAGCCCCGAAGGCTCGCATCCGTGGTTAGAATGATCCAGTCCTGAATCCCAAGCCTGCAGCCCTCCAGAAGGTGAGGCAATTGGAACCACCAGAGGAGTGAAATCCTGGTGCATGTGAAGATGAGATCCCGACCACTTGTCCAGGAGATCCAGTTTGAAAGTCTGAGCGTGGAACCTCCCGTACTGTAAAGTCTCGTAAGAGGCCACCATCTTTCCCAATAAGCAAATGCATTGATGAAAACCGACACCCGGGCAGGCATCAGGACATCCCGGACCATAGCTTGTATCACCAACGCCTTTTCCTGCGGAAGAAACACCTTTTGCACTTCCGTATCCAAGATCATTCCCAGAAAGGACAACCTCTGGGTTGGTTCCAAATGTGACTTTGGAAGGTTCAGAATCCAATCATGACTCTTGAGGAGGCATGTTGTGAGAACAATGGACTGCAGCAGCTTCTTCTTGGACGATGCCTTTATCAGCAGATCGTCCAGATACTGAATGATGTTCACACCCTGCCTGCGGAGGACAACCATAATTTCTGCCATCACCTTGGTAAACACCCTTGATGCTGTGGAGAGGCCGAATGGCAGGGCCTGGAACTGGAAATGACAGTCCAGCAAAGCGAAACAGAGATAAGCCTGATGCAGCAGCCAGATCGGAATGTGGAGGTATGCATCCTTGATATCCAGTGATGCCAGGAATTCCTCCTCTTCCAGACCTGATATCACTTCTCTGAGAGACTCCATCTTGAACTTGAACTCCTTTAGAAAAGGGTTCAATGATTTTAGATTCAGAATGGGTCTGACCGAACCCTCCGGTTTCTGTACCATGAATAGGTTCGAAATGTAACCTTTGTTCTGCATGTGAGATGGTACTGGCACAATGACCTGTGCCTCCACCAGTTTTTGGACAGCGTCTTGTAGTACAGTGCTGTCTGCCAACAGAGTTGGTAAGCCCGATTTGAAAAAGCGATGGGGGAGACTTTGAAATTCCAGCCTGTATCCCTGGGATACAATATCTATCACACAGGGATCCAGGCCGGACGATACCCAGATCTGACTGAAGTGTCTGAGTCTCGCTTCCACCGGTCCCACCTCCAGGCCGCACGGTCCACCGTCATGCGGAGGACTTTGGCGTACCTAAAGCAGGCTTTTGTTCCTGGGAACCTGCAGCTGCAGGTTTCTTGGACTTAACTCAACCTCCCGTAAAGTAGGTATTGGACGGTCTGGCCTTTCTAAGCTTGTTAGGCCGAAAGGACTGCATTGCAGATGAAGAGAAGGATTTCTTCGGAGAAGGTGCTGCTGAGGGAAGAAACAGAGACTTACCCGCTGTAGCCGTTGACATCCACGCCTCTAGAACTTCCCCAAAGAGAGCCTGACCTGTATAGGGTAGGGACTCCACACTTTTTCTGGATTCCTCGTCGGCTAACCACTGGCGCAGCCACAGTCCCCGACGAGCTGAAACAGACATGGAAGATATTCCCGCAGCCATGGAACCCAGGTCTTTCATGGATTCTACCATAAAACCTGCTGAATCATGTATGTTGCGTAAATATAATGCAACGTCATCCCTATCCATCGTATCCAAATCCTCAAGTAAGGTAGCCGACCACTTTACTATTACATTTGCAATCCATGCAGTAGCAATAGTGGGACATAATATAGCCCCTGAAGCAGTGTACATTGATTTAAGCGTATTATCAATTTTTTTTATCAGCCGGCTCCTTTAAGGCGGTAGATCCTGGAACAGGCAAAACCACCTTCTTTGAGAGTCTGAACACAGATGCGTCAACAATTGGCTGGTTTTCACATTTTTTCCTATCCTCTGCAGGGAAAGGAATTGCCACCTGGACCCTTTCAGGGACCTGGATTTTTTTCTCAGGGTTTTCCCATGCTTTTTCAAATATAGCATTCAATTCCTTTGATGCAGGGATGGTTAGCGAGGTTTTTTATTTTCAGTGAAAAAGGCCTCCTCAACCTGCTCGGTTGTGGTATCATTAACATTCAACACATCCCTGATAGCCTCTATCAACAATTGCACCCCCTTTGCAAGAGATGCAGACACCCGCAACACATCCCCATCACCGTCTGTGGTGTCAGAATCGGTATCCGTGTCGCCTTTTGTGACATGCACAAGCACACGTTTGTTGGGGTATATAGCGGGGAGTCCTGAGGTACCAGAAACCGGCCATACTGCCATATAGCAACGTAATACCTGGGTTGCAGATTCATTACTTGCAACCCTGTCAGAAATCTGAGAAATCCAAGATTTGATAGAGGAAAACCACTCAGGTTCCCTTGCTGGTATCGGTGCTAAACCAGTGCTATCCTGATTACATGGAATGGGATCATCCTGGGTGGATGAATCCTCTGCAGCATATGACACAGTGTCCCTGGACATAGCTAAAGGAGACCACCAAACACTCCACACACACACACACACACACACACACACACACACACACACGTGGGGGCAGACAGAGTCCCCCCCCCCCCCCTAAGAATGGCAAGAGAGACACAGAGATTGGAGCCAACCCACACACAGCACTTTAATACCCCTTTCACACAGCCCAAAATTTCCCGGGTTAAAACACATGAACGCGCATCAACCTGGGAAAGGGTGCAGGGACAAAAACCCTGGTTCAGTATGAAAGGTGCAGACCTGGGATGTCTCGGCTCCAAATGCTGGTATGAAAGGTGCCAACCCGGGAATGTCCCTGCATGAGCCCGTGGCAGAATTCCCGGGTTTCTGGTGTGAAAGGGGTATTAGTAAAGGGAGACCTCTTGTTAGCGCTGACTGTGCACCTTAATAGGACACTCAGTCGTATTACAGCCTCCCCTCCCTTCTACAACCCCCTGGTACCGTGTACAGATAGTTGGAGTTGCTGTGGAGGGACCTGTTCTTCCTCTCAGCGCTGTGAAGGCAGGAAAATGGCGCTGAAACGCTGCTGGGTCCGCTCTGCGGAGAAGCTCTGCCCCCTTAATGGCGCTGTCTTCCTGCTCTTCATGGATTATACTGGCCTGAGGAAATTGTGCTGGCTGAGATCCGAGGACCCCGCCAGGCTTCTGGACCAGTGTAGGGGGTAAGCGCTGGCCCTGGGCGCCCGTCACAATGCTGCACCATGTGCCTCTGAGCCTTCCCAGGAGCGCAGTTAATACTGCGCTCCCTCCCCGCTGCCGCCATCTTCACAGGGGTTGGCGGCATGCTGCTGGGGCGAGCGGTCCCCTGTGGTGGAGAACGATCAGATCCCTCTGGAGCTCAGTGTCCAGTCAGTGGAGACAGTGGCTCAGACCCCGCAGGGCGGACACTGCTCCGCCCTTATTCCCTCGCTGCAGGAAAGCTGTTGCCAGCAGCTTCCCTGTAAAATAATAAACTCTAAAAATAAACTTTTCCAGAAAAGCTCTGTAGAGTTCCCCTAGCTGTGACCGGCTCCTTCGGGCACATTTTCTAAACTGAGTCTGGTAGGAGGGGCATAGAGGGAGGAGCCAGCCCACACTCTCAAACTCTTAAAGTGCCAATGGCTCCTGGTGCGTCTATACCCCATGGTACTAATGTGGACCCCAGCATCCTCTAGGACGTAAGAGAAATAGGAGCCACAGTGTGCCGCGGCGGGTGCTTTGTACGATCGCATGGCTTGCCCGCCACTAGAAACAGCACTGGATCCGTGTTGTAAAGTGCTATTAGCCACTCCCATCTAGCAGCTAAATACATAGGGCTAACCTCTCTTCTCATGTATGCAAGCAATAAGAATTCAGAGTAGAGATAACCAATTCAATCGGCCACTCGTCTACCAGAGGTTAAATTGTGAACTGAATTTTGTATTTTTTTATTTTTTTATTTATGGTCTTCTGTATCATGATTTCACCATTCACAACACCTATTACAGCACTGAGAACAAAATGTACAGTAGTAGTTGTACAACCAACAAAAGTGGTAATTGTAAGTAAAATTCTGGATGAGTGTTTAAATACTAACATATTTCACTTTCACAGGCATATGCTTCGTTTGAGAGGGTAATGAAGTATTTGCCTGGCCCTCATCAGAAGATTTTTGAAGATTGTGAACGTTTAAAATGTTTCATTAAGGAGAAAATGAATTCTCACAGGAACACCCTGAATCCAGACTCCCCACGAGACTTTATAGACTGCCTCCTCATCCAAGCAAACAAGGTAAGAGGACATATATCGGCCAAGGATTAGTTGTATATATTATATAGGTATAATATAAATTAGTAAAACAAACAAGTGTACAGGCAATAATCATACAATGCCAACAGGTAACTAATCTCCTTCTGTATGACACTGGAGCCCTAACATTAAGGTTTATTTAAGCAAATTTCGAGAATGTTCTCAATCTGCGTGAAGGATGGAATTCAATACAACAAAGCCACTCTGGCAAAGCAAGCAATGGAATCCTGTATACATGCAATCCATGGTACATGCATATGTTGATATTCATTTAGGCAGCAAAGTTTACATGAAAAAATGGTTTCCAAACTCGGTCCTCAAGGAGCACTAAAAGGTCACGTTTTCCAGGACACTGTTTATCACCGACTGTCACATTTTAAAATCCAAAGGTGTCCTGGAAAACATGAACTGTTAGTGCTCCTTACAGGACCAAGGGGGAGATGTATTAAGCCTGCAGAAGTAATAACGTAGAAGGTACAAGCCAATCAGTTCCTAACTGTCAAGTTACAGGCTGGGTTTGAAAAATGTCAGTTTGGAGCTGACTGGCTGGTGCGTTTATTACCTTCCACTCTATCACTACTCCAGACTTCATACGTCTACCCCCAAGTTTGGGAACCACTGCTCTAGAAAATTAGAAAATTAGGCATGTACGTTTCTACCACATTTTACCATGACCTTTAGTCCTAATGAAAAGCAGAAACATTTGTTCATGAGGATCAGGAATTATCACGCATGTAATATTTCCATGGTCCTTTTCTCATGTTGTGCTCTTTCCTTAATGCCCCAATATTGTATCAAAATCACTTGTGAACAAGCAGTAAGAGACTGGAAAAAAGGTCATTGGACTTTGAAATGTGTGCAAGGCAGCTTTCACAGGCCAAATTCCCCAAGGTGTCACCACACCCAACACAGAAATTTAAACAAAAAGAAGGTGGAGAATTCTATGTCTGTATAAGCGCTGTAAAGATGGAACAATACAAAATATTATGTTCCTTAAGGGTTTTTCCTAGTAGATCTTCTGTTCCTTGGTTTTATTCTTTTCTTTCGGACAGATGTTTCTCAATCCCCAATAGGTATGTGGAAATAAATTAAACACCAAAAAATACAATATGTAGTATTGGTGGTCATTCCGAGTTGTTCGCTCGCAAGGCGATTTTAGCAGAGTTGCTCACGCTAAGCCGCCGCCTACTGGGAGTGAATCTTAGCTTCTTAATACGATGTATTCGCAATATTGCGATTACAAACTTCTTAGCAGTTTCAGAGTAGCTTCAGACTTACTTGGCATCTGCGATCAGTTCAGTGCTTGTCGTTCCTGGTTTGACGTCACAAACACACCCAGCGTTCGCCCAGACACTCCCCCGTTTCTCCAGCCACTGCTGCGTTTTTTCCGGAAACGGTAGCGTTTTTTCCCACACGCCCATAAAACGGCCTGTTTCCGCCCAGAAACACCCATTTCCTGTCAATCACACTACGATCGCCTGAGCGATGAAAAAGCCGTGAGTAAAAATACTAACTTCATAGCAAAATTACTTGGCGCAGTCGCAGTGCGGACATAGCGCATACGCACTAAGCGGAAAATCGCTGCGATGCGATGAAATTTACCGAGCGAACAACTCGGAATGACCACCATTGTTTTTACAATATGTATGTCCTTTTAAACACCATATTTCTACAAATCCAAAATGGAAGAAGGAGGGTTAGATAGGAGTCCCTCTATGATTTTAACCTGTGAGTGTGGTACGCATAATATTGAACCAATACATAAGGAGCCCGTTACCTTTATGTTCTTAATCTATTTGTGTCAAAAGTGAGTTGGGTACGCACCATTCATTCCATCTTGGTGAAGGTTACATGTGGGGTTTAGAAGACCAAAAGATACCTTTATGTACACTTACTGGGAGACTTTCCTATGAGTTGGGGTACGCCTTCTGTGCCAAAGCCTGCTTCTACATCTAACCCTCCTTCTTCCATTTTGGATTTGGAGAAATATGGTGTATAAATGGACATACATATTGTAAAAACAATACTACACATTGTATTTTCTCTTACGTCCTAGAGGATGCTGGGGACTCCGTAAGGACCATGGGGTATAGACGGGCTCCGCAGGAGACATGGGCACTCTAAAGACTTTAGGATAGAATGGGTGTGCACTGATTCCTCCATCTATGCCCCTCCTCCAGACCTCAGTTAGATCCTGTGCCCAGAGGCGACTGGATGCACTGCAGGGGAGCTCTCCTGAGTTTCTCTGAAAAAGACTTTTGTTAGGTTTTTTATTTATGCACTGCTGGCAACAGGCTCCCTGCATCTTGGGACTGAGGAGAGAGAAGCAGACCTACTTAAATGATAGGCTCTGCTTCTTAGGCTACTGGACACCATTAGCTCCAGAGGGTCGGAACACAGGTCTCATCCTCGCTGTTTGTCCCGGAGCCGCGCCGCCGTCCTCCTCACAGAGCCAGAAGATAGAAGCCGGGTGGGTATAAGAAGAAAGAAGACTTCAAAGGCGGCAGAAGACCTCAGATCTTCACTGAGGTAACGCACAGCAGTAACACTGCGCACCATTGCTCCCACACAGATCACACAAAACAGGCACTGTACGGGTGCAGGGCGCAGGGAGGGCGCCCTGGGAAGCATTATTAACCTCAAGGGACACTGGCAAAGGCAGTATATTAATAAACCCCCGCCAGTATAAATAATTTGAGCGGGACTGAAGCCCGGCGGTGAGGGGGCGGGGCTTGATCCTTCCAGCACTAACCAGCGCCATTTTCTCCACAGCACACTGCAGAAGCTGGCTCCCCGGACTCTCCCCTGCTGAACACGGTTACAGAGGGCATAAAAAGGGGGGGGGCACATGTAATTGGCGCAGTGAAGTGTATTTATATATATATATTGAGGACAATGTTGCCATTATACTGATCATGTAAAGTATACTACAAATAAATGAACAGTTGTATATATTGAAAAGCCTGGAGAGTGCCCCCTCTGAATTCTTATCTACAAATTTGAATACCTTGGTATTTGAGTGGACACCCCGGCATTTGTTTATTATGAAGATGTGAGTGCTACCGTTTGTTGGATCTATATATATATATATATATATATATATATAGTATATATTAGTGAAGAGCGGGTTCGGATCCTCGGGATCCGAACCCGCCCGAACTTCACATTTTTTTTACACGGGTCCGAGCGACTCGGATCCTCCCGCCTTGCTCGGTTAACCCGAGCGCGCCCTGAACATCATCATCCCGCTGTCGGATTCTCGCGAGATTCGGATTTTATATAAGGAGCCGCGCGTCGCCGCCATTTTCACACGTGCATTGAGATTGATAGGGAGAGGACGTGGCTGGCGTCCTCTCCGTTATATTAGACAAGAAAAGAGTAAACTGACTCAGTGACTTAGTTATAATTGTGGGGAGGATTGGGGACGGGGAGCAGCTGTTAGGGACTCGGAGTACAGTGCAGTGAGTTTAATCCTTTGTTTCTCTGCCTGAAAAAAACGCTCCACCATATCTGTGCTCAGTGTGCTGCACTGCTGCATGATATATCTGTGCTGAGTGCACTGCTCTGCTCACACTGCCTAATTGTGGGGACTGGGGAGCAGTTATAGCAGGAGTACAGTGCCCAGTTTTGCTGACAGTGACCACCAGTCCAGTATACATTTGTCTGCCTGAAAAACACTCCTGTGGTGGGTTTTTTTTTCTTCATACTAGTTTAGCAGTCTGCTGACAGTGTCCACCAGGTCCGTTATATACAGTATATTATTATATATATATAAGCAGTACAGTAGGCCACGGCTGTACCTACCTCTGTGTCGTCAGTGCACTCGTTGTCCATAAGTAATATAATACTATACTATCCATCCATCTACATTGTATACCTGTGATGTTTTTTTTTTCTTCATACTAGTTTAGCAGTCTGCTGGCAGTGTCCACCAGGTCCGTTATATACAGTATATTATATATATATAAGCAGTACGGTAGGCCATGGCTGTACCTACCTCTGTGTCGTCAGTGCACTCGTCGTCCATAAGTATAAGTAATACTATACTATCCATCCATCAACATTGTATATCTGTGGTGTTTTTTTTTTCTTTCTTCATACTAGTTTGTTTAGCAGTCTGCTGACAGTGTCCACCAGGTCCGTTATACAGTATATTATATATATAAGCACTAAGCAGCAGTACGGTAGGCCACGGCCGTACCTACCTCTGTGTCGTCAGTGCACTCGTCGTCCATAAGTATAAGTAATATTATACTATCCATCCATCTACATTGTATACCTGTGGTGTTTTTTTTTTCTTTCTTCATACTAGTTTGTTTAGCAGTCTGCTGACAGTGTCCACCAGGTCCGTTATACAGTATATTATATATATAAGCACTAAGCAGCAGTATGGTAGGCCACGGCTGTACCTACCTCTGTGTCGTCACTCGTCGTCCATAAGTATAAGTAATAATAGTATACTATCCATCCATCTACATTGTATACCTGTGGTGGCTTTCAGTTGTGCGCAAAATATGGAGAACAAAAATGTGGAGGTTAAAAAAATAGGGAAAGATCAAGATCCACTTCCACCTCGTGCTGAAGCTGCTGCCACTAGTCATGGCCGAGACGATGAAATGCCATCAACGTCGTCTGCCAAGGCCGATGCCCAATGTCATAGTACAGAGCATGTAAAATCCAAAACACAAAAGATCAGTAAAAAAATGACCCAAAAATCAAAATTAAAAGCGTCTGAGGAGAAGCGTAAACTTGCCAATATGCCATTTACGACACGGAGTGGCAAGGAACGGCTGAGGCCCTGGCCTGTGTTCATGGCTAGTGGTTCAGCTTCACATGAGGATGGAAGCACTCATACTCTCGCTAGAAAAAAGAAAAGACTTGCGGCAAAAGCACAGCAAAGAACTGTGCGTTCTTCGAAATCACAAATCCCCAAGGAGAGTCCAATTGTGTCGGTTGCGATGCCTGACCTTCCCAACACTGGACGGGAAGAGCTTACACCTTCCACCATTTGCACGCCCCCTGCAAGTGTTGAAAGGAGCACCCGCAGTCCAGTTCCTGATAGTGAAATTGAAGATGTCAGTGTTGAAGTACACCAGGATGAGGATATAGGTGTTACTGGCGCTGGGGAGGAAATTGACAAGGAGGATTCTGATGGTGAGGTGGTTTGTTTAAGTCAGGCACCCGGGGAGACACCTGTTGTCCGTGGGAGGAATATGGCCATTGACATGCCTGGTGAAAATACCAAAAAAATCAGCTCTTCAGTGTGGAAGTATTTCAACAGAAATGCGGACAACAGGTGTCAAGCCGTGTGTTGCCTTTGTCAAGCTGTAATAAGTAGGGGTAAGGACGTTAACCACCTCGGAACATCCTCCCTTATACGTCACCTGCAGCGCATTCATAATAAGTCAGTGACAAGTTCAAAAACTTTGTGCAACAGCGGAAGCAGTCCACTGCCAGTAAATCCCTTCCTCTTGTAACCAAGCTCGCGCAAACCACACCACCAACTCCCTCAGTGTCAATTTCCTCCTTACCCAGGAAAGCCAATAGTCCTGCAGGCCATGTCACTGGCAAGTCTGACGAGTCCTCTCCTGTCTGGGATTCCTCCGATGCATCCTTGAGTGTAACGCCTATTGCTGCTGGCGCTGCTGTTGTTGCTGCTGGGAGTCGATCGTCATCCCAGAGGGGAAGTCGGAAGACCACTTGTACTACTTCCAGTAAGCAATTGACTGTCCAACAGTCCTTTGCGAGGAAGATGAAATATCACAGCAGTCATCCTGTTGCAAAGTGGATAACTGAGGCCTTGACAACTATGTTGGTGTTAGACGTGCGTCCGGTATCCGCCGTTAGTTCACAGGGAACTATGCAATTTCTTGAGGTAGTGTGCCCCCGTTACCAAATACCATCTAGGTTCCACTTCTCTAGGCAGGCGATACCGAGAATGTACACGGACGTCAGAAAAAGACTCACCAGTGTCCTAAAAAATGCAGTTGTACCCAATGTCCACTTAACCACGGACATGTGGACAAGTGGAGCAGGGCAGACTCAGGACTACATGACTGTGACAGCCCACTGGGTAGATGTATTGCCTCCCGCTGCAAGAACAGCAGCGGCGGCACCAGTAGCAGCATCTCGCAAACGCCAACTCTTTCCTAGGCAGGCTACGCTTTGTATCACCGCTTTCCAGAATACGCACACAGCTGAAAACCTCTTACGGCAACTGAGGAAGATCATCGCAGAATGGCTTACCCCAATTGGACTCTCCTGGGGATTTGTGGCATCGGACAACGCCAGCAATATTGTGCGTGCATTACATCTGGGCAAATTCCAGCACGTCCCATGTTTTGCACATACCTTGAATTTGGTGGTGCAGAATTATTTAAAAAACGACAGGGGCGTGCAAGAGATGCTGTCAGTGGCCAGAAGAATTGCGGGCCACTTTCGGCGTGCAGGCACCGCGTACAGAAGACTGGAGCACCACCAAATAAAACTGAACCTGCCCTGCCATCATCTGAAGCAAGAGGTGGTAACGAGGTGGAATTCAACCCTCTATATGCTTCAGAGGATGGAGGAGCAGCAAAAGGCCATTCAAGCCTATACATCTGCCCACGATATAGGCAAAGGAGGGGGAATGCACCTGACTCAAGCGCAGTGGAGAATGATTTCAACGTTGTGCAAGGTTCTGCTGCCCTTTGAACTTGCCACACGTGAAGTCAGTACAGACACTGCCAGCCTGCGTCAGGTCATTCCCCTCATCAGGCTTTTGCAGAAGAAGCTGGAGGCATTGAAGGAGGAGCTAAAACAGAGCGATTCCGCTAGGCATGTGGGACTTGTGGATGGAGCCCTTCATTCGCTTAACCAGGATTCACATGTGGTCAATCTGTTGAAATCAGAGCACTACATTTTGGCCACCGTGCTCGATCCTAGATTTAAAACCTACGTTGGATCTCTCTTTCCGGCAGACACAAGTCTGCAGGGGTTCAAAGAACTGCTGGTGAGAAAATTGTCAAGTCAAGCGGAACGCGACCTGTCAACATCTCCTCCTTCACATTCTCCCGCAACTGGGGGTGCGAGGAAAAGGCTACGAATTCCGAGCCCACCCGCTGGCGGTGATGCAGGGCAGTCTGGAGCGACTGCTGATGCTGACATCTGGTCCGGACTGAAGGACCTGCCAACGATTACTGACATGTCGTCTACTGTCACTGCATATGATTCTGTCACCATTGAAAGAATGGTGGAGGATTATATGAGTGACCGCATCCAAGTAGGCACGTCAGACAGTCCGTACGTATACTGGCAGGAAAAAGAGGCAATTTGGAGGTCCTTGCACAAACTGGCTTTATTCTACCTAAGTTGCCCTCCCTCCAGTGTGTACTCCGAAAGAGTGTTTAGTGCCGCCGCTCACCTTGTCAGCAATCGGCGTACGAGGTTACTTCCAGAAAATGTGGAGAAGATGATGTTCATTAAAATGAATTATAATCAATTCCTCCATGGAGACATTCACCAGCAGCAATTGCCTCCAGAAAGTGCACGGGGATCTGAGATGGTGGATTCCAGTGGGGACGAATTAATAATCTGTGAGGAGGGGGATGTACACAGTGAAAGGGGTGATGAATCGGACGATGATGATGAGGTGGACATTTTGCCTCTGTAGAGCCAGTTTGTGCAAGGAGAGATTGCTTCTTTTTTGGTGGGGGCACAAACCAACCAGTCATTTCAGTCACAGTCGTGTGGCAGACCCTGTCGCTGAAATGATGGGTTGGCTAAAGTGTGCATGTCCTGTTTATACAACATAAGGGTGGGTGGGAGGGCCCAAGGACAATTCCATCTTGCACCTCTTTTTTCTTTCATTTTTCTTTGCGTCATGTGCTGTTTGGGGAGTATTTTTTGGAAGGGCCATCCTGCGTGACACTGCAGTGCCACTCCTAAATGGGCCAGGTGTTTGTGTCGGCCACTAGGGTCGCTTAGCTTACTCACACAGCTACCTCATTGCGCCTCTTTTTTTCTTTGCGTCATGTGCTGTTTGGGGAGTATATTTTGGAAGGGCCATCCTGCGTGACACTGCAGTGCCACTCCTAGATGGGCCAGGTGTTTGTGTCGGCCACTAGGGTCGCTTAGCTTACTCACACAGCTACCTCATTGCGCCTCTTATTTTCTTTGCGTCATGTGTTGTTTGGGGAGTATTTTTTGGAAGGGCCATCCTGCGTGACACTGCAGTGCCACTCCTAGATGGGCCAGGTGTTTGTGTCGGCCACTAGGGTCGCTTAGCTTACTCACACAGCTACCTCATTGCGCCTCTTTTTTTCTTTGCGTCATGTGCTGTTTGGGGAGTATTTTTTGGAAGGGCCATCCTGCGTGACACTGCAGTGCCACTCCTACATGGGCCAGGTGTTTGTGTCGGCCACTTGTGTCGCTTAGCTTAGCCATCCAGCGACCTCGGTGCAAATTTTAGGACTAAAAATAAAATTGTGAGGTGTGAGGTGTTCAGAATAGACTGGAAATGAGTGTAAATTATGGTTATTGAGGTTAATAATACTATGGGATCAAAATGACCCCCATATTCTATGATTTAAGCTGTTTTTTAGGGTTTTTTGAAAAAAACACCCGAATCCAAAACACAACCGAATCCGACAAAAAAAATTCGGTGAGGTTTTGCCAAAACGCGTTCGAACCCAAAACACGGTCGCGGAACCGAACCCAAAACCAAAACACAAAACCCGAAAAATTGCCGGTGCACATCCCTACATTCAGGACTGGGTTCTGGTGACCACGGACGCGAGCCTCCGAGGATGGGGAGCAGTCACACAAGGAAGGAATTTTCAGGAACTGTGGTCAAGCCAGGAGGTTTGTCTACACATCAACATACTGGAATTGAGGGCCATATACAACGACCGACGACAAGCGGAGAATATTCTTCGAGACCTACCGGTTCTGATACAATCAGACAATGTCACAGCCGTGGCTCATGTAAACCGCCAAGGTGGGACAAGGAGCAGAGTGGCAATGGAGGAAGCCACCAGGATTTTGCGCTGGGCAGAAAATCACGTAAGTGCTCTGTCAGCAGTATTCATTCCGGGAGTGGACAACTGGGAAGTAGACTTCCTCAGCAGACACGATCTCCATCCTGGAGGTGGGGACTTCATCAAGAAGTTTTTGCAGAGATAACAAGTCTTTGGGGACTTCCTCAAATAGACATGATGGCGTCACGCCTCAACAAGAAGCTTCGGAGGTATTGTGCCGGGTCAAGGGACCCTCAGGCAGTAGCGGTGGACGCCCTGGTGACACCATGGGTGTTTCAGTCGTTCTATGTGTTAACTCCTCTGCCTCTCATCTCAAAAATATTAAGAATCATAAGACGAAAAAGAGTGCAGACAATGGTCCTCATTCCGAGTTTTTCGCTCGGTAAATTTCATCGCATCGCAGCGATTTTCCGCTTAGTGCGCATGCGCAATGTCCGCACTGCGACTGCGTCAAGTAAATTTGCTATGAAGTTAGGATTTTTACTCACGGCTTTTTCATCGCTCAGGCGATCGTAGTGTGATTGACAGGAAATGGGTGTTTCTGTGCGGAAACAGGCCGTTTTATGGGCGTGTGGGAAAAAACGCTACCGTTTCCGGAAAAAACGCAGGAGTGGCTGGAGAAATGGGGGAGTGTCTGGGCGAACGCTGGGTGTGTTTGTGACGTCAAACCAGGAACGACAAGCACTGAACTGATCGCAGATGCCAAGTAAGTCTACTCTGAAACTGCTAAGAAGTTTGTAATCGCAATATTGCAAATACATCGTTCGCAATTTTAAGAAGCTAAGATTCACTCCCAGTAGGCGGCGGCTTAGCGTGAGCAACTCTGCTAAAATCGCCCTGCGAGCGAACAACTCGGAATGACCTCCAATACTCATTGTTCCAGATTGGCCTCGAAGGGCCTGGTATTCAGATCTTCAGGAACTGCTCACAGAAGGTAAATAGCCTCTTCCTCTCAGGGAGGACCTGTTGTAACAGGGGCTCTGCGTGGTCCAAGACTTACCGCGGTTACGTTTGACAGCATGGCGGTTGAACACCGAATCCTAACTGGGAAGGGTATTCCCATTCAACTATGTAAAGAACAAAGTATTTAATAAGAATATTTCATTCATTCAGATCTAGGATGTGTTATTTTAGTGTTCCCTTTATTTTTTTGAGCAGTGTATGTTTTTTGGTTTGTTTTGTCTGCCCGACCCGGGGACTCAGACCCCTCCTAGATTGTCATCCCCTGGGATGGGGTTGGGGCCCCATTTTACCCTTTACATACCTAACATGTTATTTCCGACCGTAGGTGTTGGTTGATATGGCTTCTGTGGCCTCCCCACCCTCTCACAGTACTGGAGTTTCCCACAATACTCCGTTACGCATACTTTCCTGGAATGTAGAGGGGCTTAATCACCCCGTTAAGAGAAAAAAAGTAGTCTCTCATTTAAAACGTATGGCTCCTCAAATAGTATTTCTTCAAGAAACACATTGGCTAAATGACCCTCGGAACTCTTCACGGGCTCCCTGGAAAGGGGAATGCATATCGGCCCCATATCGTACCAAATCCCGGGGAGTAGCCATCATTTTCCATGCTAACTTACAGCACTCGATCAGTAGGACCCACATTGACCCTGAAGGTAGATTCATCTTACTTGATGCATTAATCAATGGTACTATGTATACCCTCCTCAATGTATATGCTCCCAATGTCTCCCCTGACTCTTTCTTTGCAGCTCTCCTATCGACGCTCCTACAGTGGGGTGGCCAAAATTTGGTTGTGGGTGGCGATTTTAACTTGGTATTTGACCCATCCATGGACAGATCTCGGGTAAGTGCCTCAACCTCTCTTTCCACCTCTCAACTGCTGTCCTTCTGCACGCAACTTGACTTGATTGACCTTTGCTTGACCATCTTTCACCCAACCCAGAAAAACTTTTCATTTTACTCTCATCCCCATTCCTCCCACTCCCACATTGATTACATCTTCACCTCCACATCTCTCTTCCCCAAGGTTACACATACGTCTATTGCAGACATCATCATCTCCGATCATGCCCCTATATCCATAGATATCTGTATGACTATGTCTGCTCGTAGCTCCCCATGCTGGCGTTTCCCAGCATATCTCCGCCACTCTGCTGACTTTCTTCTACACCTCAAACAATCCTGGCTTAATTATACTCTAGACAATAGTGACCAAACGTTAGACTCCCCTGTATTTTGTATACTCATGCTAAAAAGAAGACATTTTCTTCGCAGCTGCAGACTCTGAGTGCATCACTTACCTCCTCGTATCGGAGACACAAACAACTTGATACCCCAGCCTGTAAAGAGGCATATCTCTCAGCAAAACTAATGTATGACACTTTCCTTACTGAACAGGTTCAACTCTCCTATGACTATCAAAGGAATAAGTTTCACAGATGGGGTAATAAGTCGGGCAGGCTATTAGGCAATTTGATCAAGGGCCCCAAATCCTGCACTTGGATTAACACCATCGACATTTCCGGTAAATTAGTTTCAAATCCCGACTCTATTTGCACCGAATTTTTGCACTTTTACCGCTCCTTGTACACTAAGGGCCCTGACGACCCCGCTGCTAACCATTCTTTTCTAGAATCTGCTGATCTCTCGACTCTCTCTCAGGAAGAAAGAGACCTGCTAGACAGCCCAATTACCACCGAGGAGGTTATAGACACTATTAAAAGCTTGCCTAATAACAAAAGCTCTGGTCCCGACGGCTACAGCGCAGAATTTTACAAAATGATGCGTGATGAATTGGCCCCTACTCTTACGTCCCTTTACAATCACATTCTTTCTTCCAAACGAACCCCTATTAGGTTGAATGAGGCTAAAATAATTGTCATAGCAAAACCTGGCAAAGACCCCTCCCTTCCTAGCTCCTAGAGGCCAATATCCCTCTTGAATCAGGATTTTAAAATCTTAACCAAACTCATGGCCACTCGTCTACAATCTTGTCTATACCGCATCATATCACCAGCTCAGTTGGGCTTCCTCAGACACAGGCAATCTGTTAAAGGCATCAAGGCAACTTAACGGAAAACATTCTGATTAACCTAGACGCGGAAAAGGCCTTTGACAGGATCGCCTGGTCTCACCTCGATCGGGTCCTTCGCCATCAACATTTTGGAGAGAGGTTTTGTGGTCTTGTCAACTCCCTTTATAATGTCCCTACGGTGCAAGTGTTGGTCAATAATATCTCTTCTCCTCCTTTCATCCTCGAAAGAGGAACTAGACAACGATGCCCACTATTTCCCCTCCATTTTAATTTGGCCTTAGAACCCTTTATACGCCACATCATTAATTTAACTAGTTTCAGAGGCATCTTGATTGGTACTCAAGAATTGAAAATCATAGCGTTCGCAGATGATATCCTCCTTCTTACTTCGAATCCCAAACAATCAATCCCGGCACTACAAGCAGCTTCTCTTCTTTTGCCGGCTTCTCGATAAATTACGACAAATCAGAAGCCCTGGCTATATTTTGACAAGCCACTGTAGGCTGGGACCCTCCCTTTCCGTTCCGGTGTGGGCCCCCACCCATCTCACTTATCTAGGAATTCAGCTACCTGCAGACCCTTCCCTTCTCTACTGCTACAATATCCAACCTATTCTTACTAAAATCCAAACTGAGCTACGCCTCTGGCGAAATTTCCCTCTCAACCTCCTGGACAATGTAACCTTGTCAAAATGGCTAGCTTTCCCAAATTGCTCTATATACTACAGATGGTCCCTGTATTGCTCACAAATTCAGACCTTTCCCTCCTTAACGCACATATATCCAAGTTTATATGGGCTAATAAACGGCCTCGGATAAGCTTTCTCAAGTTGTCCCATCAGTACAGAATGGAGGGGTGAACCTGCCCTATATAGAGCAATATAATAGGGCCCGCCTTCTCCGCATAGCTATGGATTGGCTCAGCGCCACAAATGTATTTACGGACTCGATGCTGGATTCTCAATTATGCACCCCTCTGTCCCTTAGTTACATTCCACATGCCAGTAATGCCATTCTGAAGGCACCTCACCTTGACAATGCCCTTTAAACCTCTACTATCTTAGCATGGAAAAGGTCAAGGAAATCACTAGACATACATTATCTTCACTCCCCATTCCTCCCTTTTCTTGGGAATTTAGACTATCACAATGGAGGGGCATCTTTTCCTTTCAACAGCTGGCATACGGCAGGTATCACACAAATTCGCAATCTCCTTAACTCCTCACATGAACCAGTCACTTTCACTGAAGCCATAGATAAATATAACATCAACCCCAACCATGAATTTTATTATTTTCAAGCCTCTCACTATATACGTTCAATTCTGGCACGGCTTGATTTTAGGGATTTCCTTAACCCCCTTGATACGCTCCTCCACTCCGGTACATACTCCATATCAACTATATACGCCCGAATACGTACGGACATTATCCCTTCTTCTGATCTTATACAACTCACAAAATGGTCGTCCCAAATCCCTTCTTTATCCCCGGAAGCAGTATTAGACTGCTTTAGCACATCTTTGAAGCTTATTCCAGCGAGTGTCTATCAGGAAATGTCATATAAAATCCTACATAGGGCTTATATTTCTTCAAAGCGGGGTCACTTGATGGGCCTCTCGGAGACGTCAAATGCTCCGCACCAGTAGCCGACATTATGCACTACTTTTGGCACTGCCCCCACATACAAACGTTTTGGGGCGACTGCAAGCATACAGCTCCTCCTCCTTGGGTATTAATTTTCGATGTACAGACTCTTGGGCTCTTTTTGGTCACCTCCTCGACTAGCCGACCATCCCCTCTACAGACAAGAAATTAGTGACTCTTTTATCAGCCGTGGGGAGGAAAGCTATTCTCCAACAGTGGATGCACGCTACTCCCCCCTCCCTACCCATGGCCACCTCCAGATTGCTCTTTCTCTTTACCATGGACTGGTTGGAGACATCTCTCGATAAGGAGACTCTTACCCCTGCATTATTTCTCTGCTGGGGTAAATACATTCATACATTGCCTACATCCACTAAAAGAGCCATCCAACAAAGCTTTCACTATACCACTTGGTACTGTCACCAACTTTTAGACCTTAGATCTCCTATTTCTCTTCCATAACTCAGTATGATGTAAATCCTCCCTCTGCTCTCTGAGACAACTCTTTCTTCTTCTTTCTTACTCCCCCCCCCCCCCCGCCTCAACCTCGCCCCACTTTTTTTTTCAATCTCTCTTTGACCTCCAGTACTCCTATCCTTTTCTTTCTTCCCTGCCCTGATATTCTCTCCATGGATGGGTTGAGGGCCCCCTGGCTTTGGCGGACAATGCTTTAGTTAAGTTTATTCCGGTGATATGTTTTTCTTTTTTTTTTCTTTTTTTGTATACTTGTCTTCTATGTTGAAGGACACCTGGATATAAATACAGTTTAGTAAAATATTAGACCTGTTGTGATTTTATGGAGGTGTGTTTTCACTTCTATATCTATTCGTATCATCCTATCGTACTGTGTTATGGTCACCCCTCTCTAATCCATATGTTATTTACTTGAAAATGGAAAATGTGAGGTATACCTGGGAATATACAGATGCCACTCTCTGTTTTCTTGCACATATATTCTTGGCACTGTGTATTAGGCTCTGTACCTATTACTGGTACTGTTCATTTTGGGTTATACTTATACCTCAATAAAATATATTTGGAGAAAAAAAAGTGACAGGACCATTTTTGTAGTTTATTACATTCTACCCACTGGAAGTGCAACCCAAATTTTTATCCGATTGTCCATTTGGGTGTTCTCGTTCACGCAGCACAAGTCACGCATTGGTAATGATGTCTTTATGTCAATCCCCTTTTTATCCCCTTAGGGGAGGTTTATTAAAATTCTAATTACATACTTTTCCTATTTCCAAACTGAAGAATACCTATGATATATATATATTACAGTTCGAGTGGCACTCCAGGATTTTCAAAGTAATAATGGATCCTCACATCCAATTACTGCAGTAATTGGATGTGAGGATCCATTATTACATTGAAAATCCTGGCGTGCAACTCGAACTGTGATATATTACGAGCATTTGTTATGCATGAGATGGCCCCTGGGTGCCGATTGCTGTTTAATTCTCTCTATATATACATATATATTGAAAGTACCATAAACTCTTATCATTCTGGATTTGAAACGCAGGAGAAAGGACGAAATAATAATGAATTCTGTGAAGAGAATCTGTCTGTTTCAGTCTTCGAGTTGTTTGCAGCTGGAACAGAGACCACAGCAAATACTCTGTAGTTCAGTCTCCTGGTGATGATCAAATATCCACAAATCCAAGATGAGTCAAATTTATGTTACTTAAAGAAACACATGTAACTTCATCTAATAAATACAATGTTGAATAAGAGCAGCGCCCGCCGCGGCACTTTGTGTGTCCGTAATATCCTCTCCTCCCTCTTCCCGAGCGCTCCTGCACGGGGGGCGGAGTTTTGCGGAATGACGCGTTTGCGTCGTGACGTCACGACGCAAACGCGTCATTCCACGAAGCCCCGCCCCCCAAGCAGGAGCGCTCGGGGAGAGGGAGGAGAGGAGATTAGCCTGGAAGGAGGAGGCGGCTTGCGCGAGCGACGTGAGGTGGCGGGACCCGAAAAGCGGGAAGATGTAAGTATTATCTCTATCTTTCTCTCTCTCCCCCTTCCTTCCCCCCACTTGACACCTGCCTGCCGCACTGTGTAAAATGGGGATACCTGCCTGCCGCACTGTGTAAAATGGGGATACCTGCCTGCCGCACTGTGTAAAATGGGGATACCTGCCTGCCACACTGTGTAAAATGGGGATACCTGCCTGCCGCAGTGTGTAAAATGGGGATACCTGCCTGCCGCACTGTGTAAAATGGGGATACCTGCCTGCCGCACTGTGTAAAATGGGGATACCTGCCTGCCGCACTGTGTAAAATGGGGATACCTGCCTGCCGCACTGTGTAAAATGGGGATACCTGCCTGCCGCAGTGTGTAAAATGGGGGCACCTGTCTGCGTACTGTGTAAAATGGGGATACCTGCCTGCCGCAGTGTGTAAAATGGGGATACCTGCCTGCCGCACTGTGTAAAATGGGGATACCTGCCTGCCGCAGTGTGTAAAATGGGGGCACCTGTCTGCGTACTGTGTAAAATGGGGATACCTGCCTGCCGCAGTGTGTAAAATGGGGATACCTGCCTGCCGCACTGTGTAAAATGGGGATACCTGCCTGCCGCACTGTGTAAAATGGGGATACCTGCCTGCCACACTGTGTAAAATGGGGATACCTGCCTGCCGCACTGTGTAAAATGGGGATACCTGCCTGCCGCACTGTGTAAAATGGGGATACCTGCCTGCCGCAGTGTGTAAAATGGGGGCACCTGTCTGCGTACTGTGTAAAATGGGGATACCTGCCTGCCGCAGTGTGTAAAATGGGGATACCTGCCTGCCGCACTGTGTAAAATGGGGATACCTGCCTGCCGCAGTGTGTAAAATGGGGGCACCTGTCTGCGTACTGTGTAAAATGGGGATACCTGCCTGCCGCACTGTGTAAAATGGGGATATCTGCCTGCCGCACTTTGTAAAATGGGGACACCTGCCTGCCGCGCTGTGTAAAATGGGGATATCTGCCTGCCGTACTGTGTAAAATGGGGATACCTGCCTGCCGCACTGTGTAAAATCAAATGGGGATACCTGCCTGCCGCACTTTGTAAAATGGGGGCACCTGCCTGCGTACTGTGTAAAAGGGGATATCTGCCTACCGTACTGTGTAAAATGGGGATACCTGCCTGCCGCACTGTGTAAAATGGGGATACCTGCCTGCCGCACTGTGTAAAATGGGGATACCTGCCTGCCGCAGTGTGTAAAATGGGGGTCACCTGTCTGCGTACTGTGTAAAATGGGGATACCTGCCTGCCGCAGTGTGTAAAATGGGGGCACCTGTCTGCGTACTGTGTAAAATGGGGATACCTGCCTGCCGCACTGTGTAAAATGGGGATATCTGCCTGCCGCACTTTGTAAAATGGGGACACCTGCCTGCCGCGCTGTGTAAAATGGGGATACCTGCCTGCCGCACTGTGTAAAATGGGGATATCTGCCTGCCGCACTTTGTAAAATGGGGACACCTGCCTGCCGCGCTGTGTAAAATGGGGATATCTGCCTGCCGTACTGTGTAAAATGGGGATACCTGCCTGCCGCACTGTGTAAAATCAAATGGGGATACCTGCCTGCCGCACTTTGTAAAATGGGGGCACCTGCCTGCGTACTGTGTAAAAGGGGATATCTGCCTACCGTACTGTGTAAAATGGGGATACCTGCCTGCCGCACTGTGTAAAATGGGGATACCTGCCTGCCGCACTGTGTAAAATCAAATGGGGATACCTGCCTGCCGCACTTTGTAAAATGGGGACACCTGCCTGCCGCGCTGTGTAAAATGGGGACACCTGCCTGCCGCGCTGTGTAAAATGGGGACACTTGCCTGCTGTAATGTGTAAAATGAGGACTTTTTTATTTATTTATTTTCCCCCTGTGGTGGGCGTGATGATATCAGACGAGGCCACTCCCACTTTAATGAGACCACACCCATTTTAATCAGGCCACACACCCTTGTCGGGAGCGCGCACGCCTCTGGCGCGCGCATGCTTTTTCTTTTTATAGCTATATGGGGGGGGGGGGGGGGGCGCATTTTGAAATCTCGCACTGGGAGCCAAATTGTCAAGAAACAGCCCTGAATAAGAGAAATATTGCAATACATTTCTCAGCTTCAATATAAATTCCTAAGCTATATAAATCTTTCCAACAGATGATTGCAATATTTGAAAGTGATAGCTTTAGTAAGCATCTCCAATGAGAAAGATTGGTGTTTTGGAACAGAGAGCATGACAAGTTTCCCTATGTTTACCCCCTCTCTTTTAACAACATCTCTCTCTCTCTCTCTCTCTCTCTCTCTCTCTCTCTCTCTCTCTCTCTCTCTCTCTCTCTCTCTCTCTCGTGATAGACCTTTAGAACCAGGACCCACATATTCACCCTATAGCTTTCCTGATATGCTTACCAGTACTTTTTGCTGCCAGAAATTCAGCTAAGGCAGTAAATGATTATCATGGATAGATGTTATTTATTTAAGGATAAGTGAGACACTAAACTAGGTCTATTAAAGTATAACCCAATATACTAGGCAATAGGACAATAAGGTATATTATAGATAAGTGAAACATAAGAGTTGACCGTTGCATATTGCATATAATTAGAAATGTAGGTAAATGATTATGCAGTATGGGATAAATAGTATTTATGTAATACATAATAAAAATAAATACTCATTTACAGTAAAAACCACAGGTAAGAGGTTCTGCAGCAGTAAACTAGGCAACCCAAGCAGAGAATATTCACACAGAATGCACCATCATATTATGGGACATCAATGGAAACTCTGGCAAGTGGTTCAGGAACAGCAGCCTGAGGACTAGACGGTCAAAGGACAAGACTGCAGCATAGCCAAGCAAGTGGGCTTTGTTCAGAAACATAAAATGCTGAGATGTGCGGAATTTTAGTGTTGTCCTGGATAGTGGCCTGACACTTAAACATCAACCATAATCAAATTCTCATTCTTTCTCCTGAGGAACATAGCAAGAATCAACCACTAAATTCCCTCAGAAGATCTACGGTACCTAAAGTCATGCATGCATTTTTGTCATCATGCCTAGACTACTGCAATGCCCCACACCTGGGTCTCCCATCAAAACAACTGTACTGCTTGCAGCTGTTACAAAGTGCAGCTGCCAGGTTATTAACCAAACAGCCCCATTTCTGCCACATAATACTCGTTCTGTACTGCCTTCACTGGCTGTCTGTAAGATGGCAGATCATTTTCAAGATTGACTTACTGACTTTCAAAGCGCTACATAACCAGGGCTCCTGATTCCATACTGCACTTCTGGATTACTGCGATCTGTAGATGAAGGACTATGGGCCTAAAAAAGCAGGGGTTGTAGATGCGCAAAAAATTGCACACCTACAACCCATTACTGTAACATGCGGGGGGATGCACAGCACAGTACAAGTCCACTCCGCATGCCAGGTACTGCATCCCTTCCCCCCCACAAACATGCAAGCGCATTGCAAGACAGTGATGCTCTCACATGTTTAGGGTTGCTCTCTGCCTATGCAGCCTAGCTGTGAAGGCAGATGGCTAACCACCATATTTAGGCTTGTAGCGGGTGCATGTGATGTCACGCAGCCGCCGCGGCCCGCCTCAGAAATGGTACGGACACATTTGCTTTATCTGGATCGCGCCTCTGAAAAAGCTGCCGCTACCACCCCTCCTGCCCCGCGAGTGCCTCTGCCTGTCAACTAGGCAGAGGCGTTCACATATGTGAGATGCTGTTGCATCTCACTGTGCGCACAGGTACAGTGCGGCTTCTGCGCGTTCACAGACTCCAGAAAGATTCAGCATGCAAACGCAATCATAGCTGCATTCCATGCTGAATCGGGCCCTATGAGCAGCACCTGGAATCTCCCTGAATTTATCTGGGGGTCAAGCTGTCAGCTTTGCAGCTCAAACTCTATGGAACTCACTTCACCGTTTGAGGCGACCACCCTAGATTTCTTCAAAAATAGACTGAAGACTTTCCTGTTTACTCAAGCACTTCACTTATGTCCCTTGTTAAACTTATTTATGTTTTGTGTTATAAAGGCAAATGTAAAGCACTTTTGGGGAGTATTTACTTAGACACTGGGTTCACACCATAACTAATTGCCGGCAAAAATCCCAATGGCGTGGGGAAAGACTGTTCAATTAAATAGCATTTTTCCCACACCGAGAAATCTGGGATTTAGGAGCGGAAACCCACTGATTCCATGTGAACCAGTATATTTTTTCACGCGCACAAACTCAATTTTGTCTTCTTTTGCACACTGACTTTACCTTGCAGCTCATGCAGTAATCATAGCAGCATCCATCTGCTGCGTCAAACTCATGTGACCACTCCATCTACCTCAGCTACACTTGTCCCTGGCTGGGATGTCCAACCTTGCTGTCTGCTTCTTCTACAGTGTACACTTTACCTCCACACCATCATCCACACTGCATTTGGACTCACTAACTTCCTGACAGCCGTGTCTGCTGGGCCTCAGCCACTTTTTTTTCCCTGTGAGCCCTGTGGCCTCTAATCCCTCGCAATGTCCTTCCCACTTTTCCATCCTCTTCAGACCTCCAGGGGCATCTTAGTCCTCCTTTGGCTCATAGACCCTGCGTAGAGTGACAAGGAGATAGTGAGTGATGAGGAGAAGCAGATTGTGACAGGGGAAGGCAGAGGGTAACATGGAGATAGTGGGTGACAAGAGAGGCAGTGGGTGGCAAGAAGATAGTGGGTGATGGGGAGAAGCAGAAGATGACCAGAGAAGGCAAACTGTGACTAAGATAGTGACAGGGAGACAGTGGGTGACAAGGAGAGGGTAACAGGACACAGTGGCTGACAGGAAAACAGTGGGTGACAAGGAGACAGTGGGTAACTGAGGAGGCAGGGATGACAGGTAGATAGTGGGTGACAGGGGAGGCAGGAGTGACAGGGAGATATGGGTGATAAGGAAATAGTGGGTTACAGGGAGATATTGGATGAAAGCTGTGAGGTGGGTGCAGGTAGTGACATTAATAAGTTTACTTACTTCTGGAGCCAGGTCCATTGCCTGGGCCCACTTCAGATCAGCATGGCTTGGCTGGCTTATCAGTCTGTGAGATGTGCTGGCTCTCTCTGCAGACAGGTGCTCCTCCTATCCACCTAGCCGCTATCATCCCCGGTAGCACCACCTCTCCCTCAGCACCAGCCAGTCTGCATCAGTCACTCAGGAGGCAGAGGGAAAAGCCAGCCAGGGAGAAATGAGAGAAGAAGCCCCAATTGCACCTCCTCCTGATCTCCATCTGGAATGTGGTATATTTAGAGTAAATTATTTATTCATGGCTGTTAATTATATCGAATACATATGTGTTAATATTATTATATTTGTAGTTAGCAATTCGATATTATATAATTCCTATATTATAGTTATCAATTCAATATTTTATAATTATTCTAATTATATTATGTAAATTGTTATAACATAGTTACTGTTATTGTAATATATGTGATTAATGACCCTACCTCTACTTACTTTGTCATCACAAAGCTACAGATGTCTTGACAAATATTTTCTGCATTGGGGTAGATATGTTTCCTTACTCTTGAGGTAGGTTTTTGGTCTTTTGCTAAGGCATGATAATGCTCTTATCATGGCAAGAGGTGGTACTGTTGATGGCACTTTGTGGCCTTGCTTTGACACAATCAACATCATTCTTCAAATACAACACATTCATCATCACTCAATGATGACAGATCCTTTTTTCTGTCATCCTCGTAATATGAGCAACTTCCGAAGCAGAATACTCAATGTCTACATCCAGCACAGCATTATCATTACTCATCCTCACATTTCCAAATTTTACACCTAGCATTCATGGACACCCTCTTTAGGATTTTGAATATGACCAGTTTCTTATTTGGCCTCAGTGTTGTTTCAGACACTAATATGGCTATTATGGAAGTGCACACTCAGGGGGTCATTCAGACCCGAACGCAGTCGCACGTCTTTACGCAGTGGCTGCATTCGGTTGGTCTGTGCACGCACAGCGGCCACAGTGTGCGTGGTGACCCTACACCTTGAAGCCGCATCCTGGAAGGATGCGGCCATTGCTACCTTTTCCCTTAGTACGTAAATCAAAAGCTGATGATTTATTTGACATCATCTTTGTTTGGCTTGAGGGCCCCATTCAGCATGGATAGCAATTGCAAATAGGTTTTTAAAAATTTGCAATTATTCGCAAAACTGTGAATAGTGCAATACCGCAAGGGTCAGATCTTGGGCCTCTACTGATCAATATATTTATTAATGACCTAGGAATAGGTCTGGAAAGCATGGTATCAATTTTGCAGATGATACTAAACTATGTAGGGTAATTAACTCAGACAAGGGTTCAGAGTCCCTACAAAATGACTTATTTAAACTGGAACTTTGGGACTCTAAATGGAGAATGAGATTAAATATAGATAAATGTAAAGTCATGGACTTCGGCACTAAAAATAACCATGCATCCTACAAATTAAATGGAGAGATTTTAGGAGAAACTGTTTTAGAAAAAGATCTGGGGGTGCTCATTGATAATAAATGTAACAGTCTACATTGTCAGATTGCAGCAACAAAGGCAAATAAGGTTTTAGCCTGCATAAAACGGGTGATTGAGACAAGGTATGAAAGTGTAATCGTACCATTATATAAATCACTAGCACGGCCACATTTTGAAAATTGTGTAAAATTTTGGGCACCACAATATAAAAAGATATCTTAGAGCTTGACAGGGTTCAGAGATGAGCAACTAAATTGATAAGGGGGTTAGAGACGCTGGAATATGAGGAAAGGCTTACCAAGTTAAATATGTTCTTACTTTAAAAAAGGCGCCTAATAGGAGACATTATCAATATATATAAATATAAAAAGGGACAATACATGGAGCTATCAGGTGATTTGTTTATTAGGAGACCTATACAAAGGACATGCGGACACTCTCTGAGGTTAGAAGAGAAAAAATGTAATACCCATCGAAGGAGGGGGTTCTTCACAATAAGGGAAGTAAGGATCTGGAATACCTTGCAAGAGAAGGTAGTAATGGCGGACTCAGTACTTGAGTTTAAATATGGGTTGGATAAATTTCTAACTGATAAAGATATCCAGGTATATAACATTTAAAAAGACTGTATTGAGTTACTGCAAGTATACTTTGGTTACATTCATAACAATATATAATCAAAACAAAGGTTGAACTCGATAGACAACTTGTCTTTCTTCAACCTCACTAACTATGTTACTATGTTACTAAGACAATCGCACACGCATCTAAAATATATAAGATATAGCTCACAAAATGGCAAAAGAAAGGAAGTCACTGGGAATGTCCAATTGTCATTGATTTGCGAAGCAATGTGAATGCAGATGCGTATGCAATAACAAACACAATATACAGAGCATTGGTACCATCTATAAGTGTTTTCCCCTCAATTTTCTAACCTATTTATCCCACTCTAACTACTTAATTAGGTGTATCCAATGAAGCTATCAAACCAGGGACGATGCTAGGGTGTTCAGCACTCCCCCACAATCTATAAATTTGGTCCCTCCCTCCCACATATTATAAAGGGACCGCAGCTTCCAACGAGAATGCAGGTAGTGTAACCACAGTTATATCTGGCATTCTGCCCTTACATACTGAAGTGTTGAAACATGCTGGAAAAAAGTACACCCTGGCATGGCGTCTGGTGACGAGTCGTGACAGACTGGCAGTGGGTGACAGGGAGAGGGTGACTGGCAATGGGTTACAGGGAGAGGGTGACTGGCAGTGGGTGACAGGGAGAGGATGGCTGGCAGTGGGTGACAGGGAGAGCTGTAAATTTGCAGAGGCAAAATTCAGGAGTAATGCCATAGTGGTATATGTGGCTGTTTGGTGATTATTGCAAGGGGACTATCTTCATTGTCTCCGGCAGTTCCGCCACTGCAGACTAGATGTGTATATGAAAAATGTCTCACCCTGCTGTCATAGTCATTGGTAAATACATAAGTCTAGTTTTATGTTAATGTATTGAAGGAAGGAATTGGGGAATTAGGAGCGGTATTATGAAGCTTTGCCTTGCTCCGGACATGAAAATATACTATGTATTGTTATTATTATAATTCTTCTTCTTATTATTATTATTATCATCATCAGTTATTACACACACATATGCCGCAGCGCTTTACAAAGAACATTTGGCCATTCACATAAGTCCCTGTCCAATATAGGTTGAGTATCCCTTATCCAAAATGCTTGAGACCAGAAGTATTTTGGATATCAGATTTTTCCATATTTTGGAATAATTGTATACTATAATGAGATGTCATGGCGATGGGACCCAAGTCTAAGCACAGAATACATTTATGTTTCATATACACCTTATACACACAGCCTGAAGATCATTTTAGCCAATATTTTAATAACTGTGTGCATTAAACAAAGTGTGTCTACATTCACACAATTCATTTATGTTTCATATACACCTTATACACACAGCCTGAAGGTCATTTAATACAATATTTTTAATAACTGTGTATTAAACAAAGTTTGTGTACATTGAGCCATCAGAAAACAAAGGTTTCACTATCTCACTCTCACTCTAAAAATTACGTATTTCGGAATATTTGGATATGGGATACTCAACCTGTAGTAACACTATGCAAATCTGATTTGATGACTGTGGTAGAACTTATACAAATTGCAAAGTGTAAATTCTAAGACTGACAATGGGAAGTAGGTTTGGAATGAGGAACAGTGTGCAGATTCTGATTCTTTATTGCCCCACTCATTTAGATGAACGACTATTAGCAGTACCTAGAGTCTCCTTGAATTCATCTGAGGGTCGAGATTTAACCATTGCGGCCCTGACTATGGAGCTAGCTTCCCACACAGTTCAATACTTTGCTCTAGAATCCTTCAAAAACAATCACAAGACTAAGAGCCTAATTCAGACCTGATCGCGGATATGCGAAAAAACGCACATCTAAAATCTTTGACATACAGGGGGACGCCCAGCACAGGGCATGTCCACCCCGCATGCCGGGTCCTGTCTCCCTACCCCCACACAGACGTGTGAAAGCATCGCACAGCGGAAATTCTTTTGCACCTGCCGAGTAGCTAAATAGACAGACGGCTACCCACCATGTTTAGGATTGCAGCGGCTGCATGTGACATCACGCATGCCACCGTGGCCCACCCCGCAAATGGTCCAGACACGCCTGCATTGTCCGGACTGCGCTTTAAAAACTCCGTTGCAATGCCGCCGACACACCCTGAGACCACCTCTGCCTGTAAATCAGCCAGAGGCAATCGCACAAGTGAGATACCATCACATCTCACTGTGTGCGCACAGGCAGTGCGGCTTCTGCTCATGCGCACACTGCAGAGGGCTTCAGCCTGCGTACTCTGCCGCTGCAGCGAATAGGGCTGAATTAAGTCCTAAATCATTTACTTATGCATTTTCTAATTGTCCCTTTAGTTAAGAAAAAAAATACAACCCATATGCTCAGTTCTATCTTCTAGTAAGCTTATTTCGTATCATGTGTTTTCATGTGTATCATGTGCAAATGTAAACCACTGTGATTAATTATTATTATTATTATTATTATTATTATTATTATTATTATTATTTCATTGACAGACAAAATATAAAAGGAGATAGATACAGTGATTGGACCAGACAGACTTCCTGGAATTTCTGATCGCATCCACATGCCCTACACTAATGCTGTGATACATGAGATCATGAGGTATTTAGACCTTACCCCAATGGCTCTCCCTCATCTGGTGACTGAGGATACACACTTCAGAGGGCATACAATCCCCAAGGTTAGTGATTTTACCAACCTCGTTGTTTGTGTAATTACAATCTCATAGATATGCAGCACTTGGTTGGGTCAATCATTTTTCATTACTGGATCTTTTACATAACTTCTAGTACACAGTACCTTAATGATCATAATGATCATGCCCAACCGTTTCTGTTCTACTGTAATGTTTATTTTAATTAAACCATATTTAAAAAAAAATCTTTGGGGCCTGTGTATATCTTATTTTTCAAAATAAGATACAGTAAGCTTTGCTGCATACACACGTCTGTGAACACAGACAATTTAAAAGAAAAACTAAATGCGTCGCTAAGTCCGATCTAATTAAGTCCGATCTAATTAGCTTCAGCCTTATTTACTAAATGGAAAATACTGACAATATAATCTATGGAAGATCTTTTTGAGTAATCACATATCCTGCTGCAGAAAAGAGAGCTACATGATCTAAATGTTGTATTGGTAATTTATAGTTAGTCTTTGTACACAAGGGCTTGCCCTGAAGCTCAAGATCAGTGTCCAGTTAATGGCTCCAATGTGTTCTCATCAACAGATATTTTCATTGATGATCCTTTAAAATGTAATATGAGAAACAATCCTAGAGGATACTGGGGTTCCATTTAGTACCATGGGGTATAGACGGGTCCACTAGGAGTCATGGGCACTTTAAGAATTTGATAGTGTGGGATGGCTCCTCCCTCTATGCCCCTCCTATCAGACTCAGTTTAGAAAATGTGACCGGAGGAGCCGGTCACGCTTATGGAAGCTCCTGAAGAGTTTTTTTCTGCATTTATTTTTCTGTTTGTTATTTTCAGGCAGATCTAGTTGGCACCAGCCTGTCTGATTCATGGGACTTAAGGGGGGGGGGGAAGGCCCAACCTCATGAAGGGTAAATGGTCCCGTTCCCCGCTGACAAGGCACTAGCGTACATTGCCGCAGCACGCTGCCACCCCTAAGAGAGCCAGAAGAAAGATAAGTGTTGAGTACTAAGCCAGCGTCCCAGTTAGCGGGTCTCCGGCCATTATGGCGGCATGAGGGTACGGAGACGTACGGCTTCTCACCGGGGGCGGATTGTGTCTCCAGACTCAGTACACAACTGCATCTCAGTATAATGTACACAGTACCCACACTGGCAAGCAAAGCCTTAAAATGGATCTGGCTCCATTTTAAGCACAAATTTACCTCAGCCAGTAAAAAAAAAAAAAGCGGGAAGACTGCGCGCCATTGAAGGGACGGGGCTTCACTATAAGAGGATCCAGCAGCTCACCAGCGCCATTTTCCCTCTGCAGTGGACACAGATGCTGACTGACAGGGACGTGCAGCTCCTCCGGTGTGACTCCAGATTACCTCAGCTGTACCAGGGAGTCATAGCAAGGGGGAGCGATTATTAGTGTACTAACTCCCCAATCTGGGTACTTAGTCTGCGACCTGACTAAGCATGGCATTAGCAATAAGGGCGCATTAGCAATAAGACCCAAACTCTGGGTCTTCCTGGAAGGGCTCTTTGTGGGTTAATTGTGCTTTTAACCTTTCCTGTGTGTGTGTGTGTGTGTGCTGTTACATTTACAATATGTCAGGCAAAGAGTGTGTTTCATGTACGGCAGAGTGTTCCTCTTCCCCAGGGAGCTCACTACTATGTACTCAGTGTAGTGCACCTTAGGCTAGTGGGGATGAACCAGCGTGGCTGGATTCCATTAAAGGCATGATTTCCAATATATCTAATAAATTGTCCTGCCTTGAGAAAGAGACGCAATACTTAAGACAGTCTGTGGATGAGATTATGAATAGAGACTCAGTCCCCAAACAAGCGTCTCAGTCCCTTGCCATTTGTACACAACAAAACCTCTGGCCCATATCATGCAGTCTGACTCTGACACTGAGGGGTGGCAGACATGGAGGAGTGGGAGCTGGATTCAGAAAGGGGGACGCTGCTCTGTCACAAGGAATAGAGGCTTTTGTAGAAGCTATCCAAGATGTTCTGCAGGTTCCTCATAAAGTGGCAGAGGAGTGTGAAGAATCTTATTTTAATATAAAAAAGAAATCCTCAGTCACTTTTCCTGTGTCCAAGGAATTGAATACCCTGTTTGAAGAACCGTGGGTTAACCCTGATAAGAAATTTTAAATCACTAAAAGGTTACTCTCATCTTTTCCTTTTCCTCCCGAGGATAGGAAAAGATGGTAAGTCCACCGATAGTGGATGCATCAGTGTTTAGGTTGTCATGGAAAATTGTGTTACCTGTCACTGGTGCAGCCTCCCTGAAAGACACGGTTGATCGTGAGATTGAGACTACACTCAAATCCTTGTACACGGCTGCATAGGGTGGCCCAGAGACCCACTATAGCATTTGCGTGGATTACTAAAGCCATGCTAGATGGTCAGGTAACCTAATTGAGGGGTTGAAACCTTATCTAGGAGGGAGATTGTTTAACTCCTGCACATATACAGGACTCTGCAAACTTTATGGTGGAAGCCATAAAAGAAGTGTGTTTGCTTAATGCACGCACCACAGACATGACAGTGTCGGCACGCAGGGGCTTATAGTTACACCAGTGGACTGTGGACGTGGACTCCAGGAAAGGCGTGGAAGGCCTACCCTTCACAAGAGGCCTTATTTGGAGATGAACTAGACAAATGGATCTCCAAAACTACTGCGGGTAAGTCCACATATCTTCCTTCTGCAGCTCCCCCAACCAGGAAGACCTACTCAGGACCTACTCTACAGTCCTTTTGGAATGCCAAGTTTAAGGGCAAAGCCAGAGGATCTTCTACAGCCAACATAGGCACTAGAGGTAAACCATGCAAACTAGCAACTGCTGGTTCACGGGAACAGAGCTCAAGCTCTGCTTCCTCAAAGCCTTCAGCATGACGATGGACCGCAATGCCTGGAGGACTGGCAGGTGGGAGCCTGACTAAAAAATTTCAGTCACATCTGGACGGCATCTTGACAGGATCCCTGGGTCATAGATCTTATTTCCCAGGGTTACAGGCTGGAGTTTCAGGAACTCCCTCCTCATAGATTCTTAAAATCAGGCTTACCAATTTCACAGGAGGCAAGTATAACCTTACAGGATGCCCTTCAAAAACTGGTACAAACGCAGGTCATTGTTATAGTTCCACCTCATCTCCAAAACAAGGGCTATTATTCCAACTTGTTTGTGGTACCAAAACTGGATGGTTCGGTAAGGCTGATTCTGAATCTAAAATAATTGACCCGTACTTACGAGTGTTCAAATTCAAGATGAGGTCTCTGAGAGCGGTGATCTCAGGTCTGGAGGAAGGGGAATTCCTAGTGTCTCTGGATATAAAGGATGTGTACCTTCACATTCCGATCTGTCCGCCTCACCAGGCTTATCTATGGTTTGCACTGCAGGACTGTCACTACCAGTTCCATGCCCTACCTTTTGGTCTCTCCACAGCCCCGAGGGTGTTCACCAAGGTGTTGGCACAGATGATGTTTCTTCTTCGCAAGCAGGGAGTGAACATAATTCCATACATGGACAATCTTCTGATAAAGGCTCTGTCCAGTGAGAGGTTGTTGAACAGCATTGGCCTCATGACCAAACTACTCCTGGATCACGGCTGGATACTAAATCTTCTGAAATCTCACTTAGAGCCAACTCGGAGGCTCCCATTTCTGGGAATAATACTGGACACACAGTCGCGGAAAGTTTTTCTTCTGTTGGAAAAGTCATTAGTAATCCAGTTGATGGTTCGGGATGTCCTGAAGCCAACCCGGATGTCGGTGCACCTATGCATTCACCTTCTGGGAAAAATGGTGGTCTCTTATGAGGCTTTTCAATACAGAAAGTTTCCTGCAAGACCCTTACAGGTCGATCTGTTGGACAAATAGTCCGGAACACATCTTCACATGCACCAGAGGATCCGTCTTTCGCCAAAGGCCATGATCTCCCTTCTGTAGTAGCTACAGACTTCTCACCTGATCGAGGGCCGACGGTTCGGGATTGAAAATTGGATTCTGCTAGCCACGGAAGCAAGCCTCAGAGGTTGGGCAGCAGTTTCAAGGAAGATGGTCAAGTCAGGAAGTTGTCCTTCCAATCAACATTCTGGAACTCAGAGCTATATACAACGCCCTTCTGCAGGCCTCATATCTTCTTCACAATCAGGCCATTCAGGTCCAGTCATACAATGTGACGGCAGTGACGTGCATAAACCGACAGGGCGGAATGAAAAGCAGAGCAGCAATGTCAGAGGTGTTAAGAATTCTCCACTGGGCAGAAAAACACGCTGCGGTGTTGTCGGCAGTCTTCATTTCGGGAGTAGACAACTGGGAAGCAGACTTCCTCAGAAGACACGACCTGCACCTGGGGAAGTGGGGCCTTCACCCGGAGGTATTCAGGTGCCTGACAAGTCAATGGGGATGTCCACAGATCGACATGATGGCCTCTCGTTTCAACAAGAAGCTCAATCGGTATTGTTCAAGGTTGAGAGACCCACAGGCAGTGGCAGTGGACGACCTGACGACTCCATGGGTCTCTCAGATGGTGTACATATTTACTCCACTTCCTCTAATCCCAAGAATTCTGAAAAGAATAAAAAGGGAAAAGGTTCAAGCAATTCTCATTGCTCTGGACTGGCCAAGAAGGGCCTGGTACGCAGACCTCCTGGAGATGCTTCTCGAAGATCCATGGCCTCTACCTCTTCGCGAGGATCTTCTGCAACAGGGCCCGTTCGTCTATCAAGACTTACGATGACTATGTTTGATGGCATGGAGATTGAACGGCTGATTCTTGCCAGGAGAGGCATTCCTGAGAAAGTCATCCCGACCATGGGCAATATTTACTAATATTCGTGTTTGAGTCGGTTTGTGTAGTGTTTAAACTCGTTTTGTATCGGGTGCATTTTCATGCAACTTTTTGAATCCATATACGCAAAGTTACGAAGCAGTCGACTTTATGGTTTTCGTGTTTTCCGATGTCGATGCCAGTCGGTTTTTTTTGGCACATTTACGGCCGTCATTGTCGTTTGCGTACGTGTTTTTGTTGGATTTGCTGTTTTTTTCCCTAAGTTAAACGCGGCAGGGTTTTTTTTCCCCGCGGCCGCATTTTCACTTTCAGTTTCGATTTTCATCCCCGTTCGTGATTGGTTGTGTTTCAGATGGTAGGAGTGTCTGTGCGCAACCATATAAATACGCCTCAAACCGTCTGCACCTCGTGGGTTTAGTTAGTGGTGAGGAGGAGGGAGGTTGTGCTGTGGAGGTAGGTGAATTTGTGGTTTGGTGAGGAGTGTTGGTAGCGATTTCTGAGTGTGGTATTGTATTTGAAAGTCGTCTTGTCATTCTTGTTGTCTTGTATTTTGTGGTTTTGTCTCATTCTTAGTCCAAGTTATTTTTCTTTATAGTCCCTTGTCAGTGTGTGTGTGTGTGTGTGTGTGTGTGTGTGTGTGTTGTGTAGTGGTAGTGGAGGAGTGTGTTGTTTTTCTTTTTTTCCCCTGTGTTAACTGTTTAGACACACAATTATGTGTGACTCAGAGGTGGAGGGTGTGAGTGAGGGGGAGGAGGTCGGTCAGGTGGAGGAGGTGAGTGTTAGTGAGGTTAGTGAGGTGGAGGAGGTGAGTGAGGTTGCTGCAGCAGCCTCAAGTGACAGTGACAGTTAGAGTGCTCCGCAGCCACGCACCACTACTAAGACTGGGCGGAATGTTAAGTTTAGTTTTGCAGAAAATGTGGCATTGGTGCAGGAGCTGATGAAGTACCAGAGGCAGCTATTTGGCCCTGAGTCTGCCAAGGTGCCAACACGGAGGAAGACGGTGTTGTGGTCGAAAGTAGTTGCTGTCAATAGTGAGGGGGTGGTCAAGCGGACGGAGGACACATGCCGCAAACGGTACTATGACATAAAGCGACGTGTCAAGTCCAAAATGGCCAAGGAGGCCAAATCGGCTCGGAAAACCGGTGGTGGCCAGCCCTATATTGCAAGTTATCTGGAGTAGGAGGAGCCCATGCGGAGTGTAATACCTCCTGAAGTTGTCTCTGCAACCCATGTCCGGGATTCAGATAGGCCAAGGAAGAATGGTGAGCATGTGTATTTGTATTTTTTTTTTTGTGTTAAAATGTTTTATTTTGTAATCTGTGTCATGTGACGTTGCATATTACTCCCATCTTCAAGTGTGTGTCAGCAAATTCATTGTTTTGGGTCATGTGTTAGCTAAAAGCCAATGTAATATCTTACTTTATTGTATGTCATGTGTTTTTCAGACAGATATTTTGCATGTGTAGTTTGGACTTGGTGTGTCTCTGATTTGTCCTGCAATAATGTTTTCCTTTTGGGCGTTTTTTTTTTTTTAGATTATGACTATGTTTTATATATGTGTTCCATGTTTTTTTTTAGTAAAAACATTCGTTGTCATGTTAGAGGCTGGAGTACTGGAAAGTGGTTTTTAAACCACTTACATGTGTAATGTCATCTTTAGAGAATGTTATTGGTTTTTGTTTTTTTTGTAATGTTTTTTTTTGGCTTGTATTTGTACCGTGACACCATACTGCATTTTTTTTTTCAGCAAAAAATTAGTTTTTGGGTTTTTTTGGTCATATACTGGTAATGTGTCTTTGGAGTGCCACATCACAGAGCAAATTAGATATTGCATCTGTAATATTTTTTTAAACAATACAAAATGAAGTTGTGTGTTTTTTTAAAAATAAAAAACCTTTCCTTGAACTTGTGGCCTATGTCAGTGTCCTGTACATGTTTGGCTGTCTTGATGTTGCGATAGTGCATATGTGTTTTGGTTGTTTTTTGTGATAAATTTTTGTATTTCTGGTCCTTATGTTAGTTTGAATTAAAAACCAAGCATTTCTAAATGTAAAACTGTTTATAAGCATAATGGGTGGATGTATACACAATAGCATGATTTATGAATATATCTCATTTTATACAGTGTCTGAAAAAAGCAGTACTACTCGTCGGCCAGTAAATCCCAACACATCTGATGATGATGACGCTGCGGAAGCAGGTAAAGTGTCCATTGTAGTATAGGGTATGCTTGTAAAGGAATGGCCATAACAAAATTGCACTTTCATTAAAAGGTCCATCAAAAGAAGTATGGAGCAGCAGAAGTGGCTCTTCTGTAAGACATCACCACAAGAAACCTGTGGCCGAAAAGAAAGCAAGGTCGTCTGTCCCGGCACAAACACAGCAGACTACCCCGCCACGAAGATTATCGTCCGTATGTTCTGTCCCCCACTCCAAATTTTGGACACACCTCCAAGACGTCATCCACACTCCCCTCATCTTGATTGTGAGTATCAAACTGAAAAAAAGTGAAAAATGTCAGAACATAATCATAATCAGTCATAACCGCATTAAGTCAAAACACTTCCAAAACAAAAATACTTACCGCAGTAAGTAAAAGCTGAAATGGAATCCAAACTAAATGTCCTTGTCCACATCCAGTAAAGATATATATGTCCACTTGAGTCATACAGTATGACATTGGGTATAAGATGCTGCAACAAAAAAGCGTGTTGGTTTGTTTGTAAAAAGTTTTTTTTTTCTGAAAAACTCATGTGTGCTTGAGGTAACATTGCAAAATACATACAAAAACATTACTATGTTTTTTGGAACAAAGCTATAAGGTAACACATTATGTATTACAATGTTATTTTATGGTGGAGTATGTGTGAGCTACAATAAAATTAAAGTGTTTGCTTTCACAATTAAGTAACCAGACACATTTGCCACAAACAGGCATATGTATGCATTTAAGCTATGAGTGATGATGTTGCTAGGCAGAATAGTTGAAAGCAACAGTGAAGGACATGTGTTCCATGTGTAGTGATTTTTTATCATTTCACAAACATATGGATAGCTAATGTAGATATGTTTAACATTTCAGCTTCGAGTCCTGGGAACAGCATCCCTCCGCAACAACACCAACACAGTGACATGGAGGAGACAAACATCTTAGAAATGCAGCCATTAATGCAAGGAATGAAACCCCCAGCACCTGTGAGTGCACCACCACAGCAAAGCACACCACCACCACAACACAGCCCAACAACACCAGGAACACAAGGCCCTGATCAGATGTTTTGTACTATTTGGGCTAGACAGCAGGCCACTAATGAAGATTGCCTGCGTAAGCAGACACAAATGTTTGCAAGCCTACCATCTCACCTTAGAAGAATCTCAAGAAATCTGAGTCGACAAAATGAGCAAACAACCAGAATAGGCAATACCATGGAACTCATGCGTACAGACATTACACAGGTCATGGGCAACTTACAGTGCATAATGGAAGAACAGCACAGACTAATGGAAGAACAGCACAGACTAATGAATGGAAGAACAGCACAGACAACAGCAAAGTTATATGAGCATTTTTCAAAACGGTCAAAAGATTAATGAAAGTTTATTCAGAATAGTAGACAATCAAAATGCTGCTACACGTGAACTCAATGCCACCCTCACTAACCTGAATGAAACTCTCAGATGCATGCACCAACAGCAAACAACCAGCAGTTATGGTACGACTACTCCAAATATCACGCCAGTCTCATCACCACCAAGACGGTCCACCAGAGCACACCAACATGACAGTGCTAAAGGCAAAGGCCAGGACAAGCAGACACCCAAAAAAACGTAAAAAAAAAACAAGTTAGACATTTGTGATAATTAACTTAAAATAGTTAGCAAGTGTTTTTGATGGTTTACAAAATATCACACTTAGCTCCTTGGCCCTTTTTTTTAACTTTATTAATTATAAGTGGGCCAAAATAATAGAAAAAATAGTACGCACATTTATTCCTTTTCATTTTTTTAGGGTATTGGAGGAGGAAAATGTTGATGTAGCCACACATACATTTTAGCAGGAAGTAAACTGACCACTTGATTTTTTTCTAATCATTACTCTTTCTAGATTCCAATCATTCTCTTTGGCTGCAGACAATCCAAATTACAATGTTAGTGATACATATCTTAGCTATCTTATCTATACAACATTACAAGATGAACTCAATTGAGTGGCGTAAAAAGCTTGTAATATGTTGCCTTTGTTTTGTTTGTAAAACATTGTTCAAATGAATGTCAGTATTGTTGGAACATGTTTGTGTGTGTTAAAAATTATTAAGCATGTTTTTACACATGATGCAGAAACAAACAAATATGTACTTTTACAAAAAAAAATGTGTACAATAATGTATATGTGTGGCAAACTGTGTATTTACTTACACATCATCAAGTTTACAGCATCAAACATTAGGAAATAAATTATTCCTGATTACAGTAAGTTTGTGAGTCTTAAATATGATGGTGGATCACACATAGGGACACATGTATTCCTCAAGGCTAACATATTATATGTTGAGGAGTGTTTTTTTGGGAACACAGGTTCTCAAACTCGGCCATCAGGAACCCACACAGTGCATGTTTTGCAGGTCTACTCACAGAATCACAAGTGACATAATTAGCTCCACCTGTGAACCCAGAGCGGGCCTTAGGCATAGGCAAACTAGGCAATTGCCTAGGGCATCTGGTATGTCTAGGGGCACAAGCAGCTTCTGCTGATTAAAATGATATGCAGCATGCCTATATTCTGTGTGTAGCATTTTGTATACAAATACAGCCACAGTCGCACACAGTATATAGGCATGCTGCATATTATTTTAATTAGCAGAAGCTGCTTGTGCATCCTAGCCACATAGCAATGCAAATAAGATGCATTTTCATAACAAAAATAGGCACCCGACGTTAGCAGAGCTGCCAGTTGACTCACGCCAGGAACTATATGTGTCATTATTTGTATAAGGGCATTAATAATGTGTAACGTATGTGTAAGGGACACTATGTATGTCATTATGTGTTTAAGGGCACCAATAATGTGCGGCATATGTGCAAGGGACATTATGTGTGTAATGTGGATAAGTCATTAACAATGTGCGGCAAATGTGTAAGGGAAATTATGTATATAAGGACATTAATAAAGGTTGGCATAATGTGTAAGGTGCATTATGTTTATAAGGACATTAATAATGTGTGTCATATGTGTAAGGGGCATTACTGTGTGGTATGTGTATAAATGCATTACCAATGTGTGGCATTATGTGTATAAGGTGCTCTACTGTGTGGCGTAACATAGAAAGGGCACTACTGTGTGGTCTAATGTGAATAAGGAGCAATATGGTGTGGTGTAATGAGAATAAAGAGCAATATGGTGTGGTGTAATGTGAATAAGGAGCAATTCAGTATGATATGTGAAAGAGGGGCACTACTGTGAGAAGTAACGTATATAAGGTAAAGTGGTACTACTGTGTGATGTAATGTAAATAAAGGACACTATCGTATGATAAATTCTGAATAAAGTTGCACTACTGTGAGGCATAATTTGAATTGGGGGTACTATTGTGTGGCCATGCCCCTTGCCAGCAAAAACACATACCTTTTTGGGCTGTGCGCCGAATGTGCACACTGTTCTTATTTAAATTACAGGGGGTAGGAAAACAAAAAAAGGACTGCTATGAGTGGGGGGTGATGGTGCTGGGAAAGGGGTGCAGGGTCAGAGGCGGAACTAGCGGTGGTGCTAGGGGGCACCAACCAAAATCTTGCCTAGAGCATCATATTGGTTAGGGACGGCTCTGTGTGAACCTTTTAACATATGTCTGTGAGTAATTCATACACCTGTGCTTCTACTGTGTTACTTGAAAAACATGCACTGTGTGTGGTCCTGAGGGCCGAGTTTGTGAACCTGTGCATTAGGACATTACACACAATGATAAAGTAAAATACTAAATGGATGATGTGGGCTTGTAAGAAATTAGCACTGCAAGATTTAGAATACTTATCCAGACTTAATGCATGCCACTCATAATCTGTTGTTTTGATTTTAAAAAGACACACAATACACATGCGACATTTTTTTTCATATAGCGAGGGTATGTTTGTATGTGTCAAGGAGACAGACACATTCAGAGTAATGGATTTTGTCAAAAAACACAAAACATCTATTTATGAAGACACAACAAATGAAATAAGCAAACCAAGCTTACCTTAGAAATAGCGATTTATGATCTGTTGCCTAACCTGCCTCCCTACATCAGTACTCCAAGTATCACCAGATGTCTCTAATTCCTCTGCTTGCTGGCTGCTTTCTTCCTCCTCCTCCTCAACATGTGGCAGATGTTGTTGCAAACACATGTTATGAAGAAAGCAGCAGCAGAACACAATTTGAGTCACTTTGGAGGGACTATGCAACAAAAGGCCACCAGACTTATCAAGACACCGAAAACCTAGATTTCAGCACACCAAAACATCTTTCTATCACATTCCACGTGGACTTATGTGCATTATTGTAATTGTGTTCAGCAGGGGTATCAGGTTGGGACAACGGAGTTAGAAGCCAAGAGTAACAGCCATATCCTCCATCACCTAAAAGACAGATATAGTAACGTGATTCATGTTAAGATACAGCAACACATAAGTAACACACTGTGGGGCAGATGTATTAACCTGTAGAAGGCATAAGGAAGTGAAAAACCAGTGATATGTGCAAGGTAAAAAAGGCAGCAGACAATCTGTTCCCAAATGTTAATTTACATATTGGAGCAGATTGACAGGTGCCTTTATCACCTTGCACAGATCACTGGTTTCTCACTTCCTTATGCCTTCTACAGGTTAATACATCTGCCCCTGTATTTGGACAAAGTATACGCAGGCCTACACATATCAAATTACATACCTAGCAGCCATCCATCTGGCATTTGTCCGTCCTCAAACTTATCAAAGAGGGATGACTGACTGAGGATGAAGGAGTCATGGCAGCCCCCAGGGTAACCAGCAACAACACTCATTATTTTGAGATTTGCATAACAAACCACCTGCACATTTGTGGAGTGTTGAAAATGGCGGTTTGTATATATGTGCTGCCTGCCCCTAGGTGGTCTCAACTGAATGTGTGTGCAATCTATGGCTCCAAGCACATTGGGCATGCCAGCCAGCTCATAGAAATCTACCCTGACGGCATGCCACTGAGACTCCTGGGTAGGGAAGCAGATTGAGGCCTCGATGTGGGGCTGCAAAACAGCCAAAACCTGTGTGAACATTTTAAAGAACAATAAACTTGAGATTTTAGGACAGAACTGGCCACCGAGAAATTAAAACAAACACAAAACAGAAGAGGTAGTTAGGTATACATCACCTGTGTTAAGTTTCTTGAAAATGAGGGCTGTGCGATTCCCATGACATCCCCAGACACAGCCTGAAAGCTGCCAGTAGCCATAAAGTGCAACACAGCCAGGAGTTTGTGCAGGCCTGAGACAGGGCGAGAGCATGCTGTCTCAGGTTCTAGGCCCAGTTTGACAAGGTCATACAGACGGAAAATGTTGTTACGATTTAGACGGAACATCTGCATGACCCTATCATCGGTCAATGCGTTCAAGTTTAAACGCCCCCTAAAAAAACGAGGCCTGCGCAGCCTCCGCGGAACCTGTACAACCTGCTGACCATGTTCAGTTTCTTGGCCCTGGGTACTTACAGGCTGATGTCTGAGTCTGAGGAATTCCACAGCACACAAAAGATCACTGGCCCACAGTCCTGCTGCCATTTCTGAGTGTAGGTGTATTGAAATGGGCCTAACATCCTTTTATAGGCATCCTAATTCAGGTGTGAGTGATTTTTTATTGGCAACTATTCGCAAAAAAATATGACCGCATTTGAGCACTCAGAGACTAACACCCAAATACGAATGAATAGTGAATTCCCGTATTCTATGAAATAACAGCTGCGTTTGACCGATGGTCTATTCATTCGTATTTCGGGACGTTGTCATTCAAACCATTACGAATAGACCAGACACTGCCGAGATTGGTGCTTAGTGAATTCCCGGATTGGGACTTAGAAAAAAAAAAACAAATCGACCAAACTCGGATTTTTAGTAAATACTGGCCCATGACCCAAGCCAGGAAGGGGGTAACGTCTAAACAATACCACCGTATTTGGAAGAACTACAACTCTTGATGTGAAAGCAGAAAATATTCTGCTGTGGAATTTCATCTGGGACGTTTCCTGCTTTTTCTGCAGTCGGGTGTGGATGTGGTCCTATGTCTGGGTTCCATAAAAGTCCAGATTTTGTCCTTGTCCATTTTCTTTCAGAAACAGTTGGCTTCTCTTCCTGCGGTCCAGACGTTTTTGAAAGGTGTTCTGCACATCCAACCTCCCTTTGTGCCTCCTACAGCACCTTGGGATCTCAATTTGGTGCTGCAGTTCCTCCAATTGGACTGGTTTAAACCGCTACAGGAGGTAGATGTTAAATATTTTACGTGAAAGACCGTCACACTATTGGCGAGATGTTTGTCGGAGCTAGGGGCATTGTCTCGCAAGAGCCCCTACTTAATTTTCCATGAGGACAGAGATGAACTTAGAACTCATCAGCAAATCCTTGCTAAGGTGGTGTCCGTGTTTCACATCAACCTACCTATTGTGGTTCCTGCTGTAACGAAAACTTCTGCTACTTCAAAGTCTTTGGATGTTGTTAGGGCTTGGAAGGTGTACGTAAAGAGGTCAGCTCGTCACAGGAAATCCGACTCTCTGTTCGTTCTCTACGATCCCAATAAGATTGGGCGTCCTGCTTCTAAGCTGTCCATTGCGTGCTGGATCAGGCTCACTATCCATTATTCTTATTCCATGGAAGGCTTACTAGTTCCAAAATCTGTTCAGGCCCACTCGACTAGGCCGGTAGGTTATTCTTGGGTGGCTGCTCGGGGTGTCTTGGCTTTACCGCTCTGCTGAGCAGCTACTTGGTCAGGGTTGAACACCTTTGCTAAGTTTTACAAGTTCGATATTTTGGCCTCTGATGACCTTCAGTTTGGTCAATCAGTTCTGCAGAAACCTCAGCACTCTCCCATCCAGTTTGGGAGCTTTGGTACTTCCCCATGGTACTAAATGGAACCCCAGCATCCTCTAGTACGTAAGAGAAAATAGGATTTTAATTACCTACCGGTAAATCCTTTTCTTGTAGTCCATAGACGATACTGTGTACCCTCCCGGTGCTTCGTTATTCCTACACTGTTACTTGGTTAATTATTGCTGTTTGGTTCAACTGTTGCTGTTCCTGTTTCAAGTTTGGTTAACATGGCTTTCCTCTTGTTTGTGTGTGCTGGTTCGGAATCTCACCACTATACTTATCTATCCTTCTCTCAAGGTATATCCGTCTCCTCGGGCACAGTTTCCTAAACTGAGTCTGGTAGGAAGGGTATAGAGGGAGGAGCCAGCCCACACTATCAAATTCTTAAAGTGCCCAAGGCTCCTAGTGGATTCCATCTATACCCCATGGTACTAAATTGGACCCCAGTATCCTCTATGGACTATGATAAAATGATTTACCGGTAGGTAATTAAAATCCTTTTTCAAATAATTAGGCTGATAAGGGAAGGATTAGTATAGAGTATTGGTAAACACTTTAGAATTAAAATGTCTGTTTTCATATTCCAACAGGGCACCACTGTAATTCCCCTTCTTAGCTCCGTACTCTCAGATCCAGATCACTGGAAGAACCCTTATGATTTTAATCCAGAACACTTCCTGGATGAGAATGGAATGTTCTGCACACAGGAAGCATTGATGCCTTTCTCAGCAGGTACAACACGGATAAATGGGTTATTTTATGTTAATGTTAATCTGCTATGTGCCCATGTGTATGTTGCTTTAACAATTTTTAACTTCTGAATTATTGACCTATGGTAACATTTTACTAGTGAGTTACAAATTGCAATCCACAGTAGTCACTCCAAGGGCCAATGCCTTCAAAAAGCAAGTAAAATAAAATTGTAAAATATATATATATATGTATATATATACTAGGCGATTCATCGCGCCCTACGGGCGCTCTTCACACCGTCGTTAGGGGCTTCACCTCGTTAACCTCTGCACGGCTTTGCCGCGGGTGGGGGAGGGGGCAGTTAGCCGGGGTGGTGCGGTTGGGGGTGGGTGGGTGTGAGGGTGCTATGGTTGCAGGGGCGGGTGGAGGTGGTGCTGCAGGTAGGGGAGGGGTGGGGGTGCGGGAGCAGGGGTGCTGTGCGTAGTGGAGGGTCAGGGTGCCATGGGTGGGGAGTTGGGAGCAGGGGAGATGTGGGTTTGGGAGGGCTGTGGGAGAAGCTGGTGTAGGAGTGCCGTGGGTAGGGGAGGGGGGGGGCTCTGGGCGTGGGGGCGTTGTGCCATGGGTGGGGGACAGGTGTGGGGGGGCAGTGGTGGTGCGGATGGGGGGTGGAAGGTGGCTGCGGGGGTTCTGAGGGTTGGGGGTGTGGTGTGTGTGGGGGAGGGGGTGCAGGAGCAGGGGTGTGGCGGATGGGAGAGGGGTGGGTGCAGGAGGGGCAGATGCGGTGGTGGTGCGGGTGGAGTGGAGGATGCAGGGGTGTAGCGGGGGGAGAGGTGGGTATGGGGTTGGAGTAGGGGGGTGCCACGGGTGGGGGAGGGGGCGGTTTGCCAGTGTGGTGGGTTTGAGGGTGCCACGGTTGCAGGGGCGGGTGCTACAGGTAGGGGAGGGGTGGGGGCGCGGGAGCAGGGGTGCTGTGCGTAGGAGAGGGGCGGGGGTGCCATGGGTGGGGGGTTGGGAGCAGGGGTGATGTGGGTGTGGGAGAAGCTGGTGTGGGAGTGCCGTGGATGGGGGAGGGGGGGTGCTGGGGGTGGGGGCGTGGTGCCATGGGTGGGGGCTGGAGCAGTGGTGGTGCAGTTGGGTGGTGGGAGGCAGCTGCTGGGGTTCCGAGGGTTGGGGGGGGTGCGGGGGGGGGGGAGGGGGGGTGCAGGAGGGGCAGATGCGATGGTGGTGCGGGTTGGGTGAAGGGTGCAGCGGGGGGGAGAGGTGGGTATGGGGGAGGGGTGCTGCAGGTGTGGGAGCTACGGGTGGAGGTGGGAGTGCCGCGGGTGGGAGCGGATTTGGGGGATGCGTTGGGTGCCGCAGGGGGTGGCAGCGGGTGTTGGTGCTGTGGGTGGGGGAGGGGGCTGAGTGCCACGGGTGTTGCGGGTGTTGGTGCTGCGGGTGGGGGAGGGGGTGGAGTGCCACGGGTGGTGGGTGGATGCGGTGGGTGCCGCGGGTAGGTGGCGCGGGTGTTGGTGCTGTGGGTGGGGGAGAGGGTGGGTATGGGGGAGGGGCAGGGTTGCAGCGGGTTGGGGAGGGGCGGGGGGTGCTGCAGGTGTGGGAGCTATGGGTGGGAGTGCCGTGGGTGGGAGCGGATGTGGGGGATGCATTGGGTGCTGCAGGGGGGGCAGTGGGTGTTGGTGCTGTGGGTGGGGGAGGGGGTAGAGTGCCACGGGTGTTGGTGCTGTGGGTGGGGGAGTGCCACGGGTGGTGGGTGGATGCGGTGGGTGCCGCGGGTGTTGGTGCTGCGGGTGGGGGAGAGGGTGGGAGTGCCGCGGGTGGGGGGCGAATGCGGTTGGTTGCCACGGGTGTTGGTGCTACGAGTTGGGGGCGGGAGTTCCGCGGGTGGGTGGCGCGGGTGTTTGTGCTCTGGATGGGGGAGGGGACGGGAGTGCCGCGGGTGTTGGAGCAGCGGGTGGGGGAGGGGGGGGGTGCCATGGGTGGTGGGTGGATGCGGTGGGTGCTGCGGGTGTTGGCGCTGCAGTGGGGGAGGGGGTGGAGTGCCACGGGTGGTGGGTGGATGCGGTGGGTGCTGCGGGTAGGTGGCGCGGGTGTTGGTGCTGCGGGTGGGGGAGAGGGTGGGAGTGCCGCGGGTGGGGGGCGAATGCAGTTGGTTATCGCGGGTGTTGGTGCTGTGGGTGGGGGAGGGGGCAGAGTGCCACAGGTGGTGCGGGAGTTGGTGCTGCGGGTGGGGGAGGGGGTGGAGTGCCACGGGTGGTGGGTGGATGCGGTGGGTGCCGCGGGTAGATGGCGTGGGTATTGGTGCTGCGGGTGGGGGAGAGGTTGGGTATGGGGGAGGGGCAGGGTTGCAGCGGGTGGGGGAGGGGCGGGGGGTGCTGCAGGTGTGGGAGCTACGGGTGGGAGTGCTGCGGGTGGGAGCGGATGTGGGGGATGCGTTGGGTGCTGCTGGGGGGGGGGGCAGTGGGTGTTGGTGCTGTGGGTGGGGGAGGGGGCAGAGTGCCACGGGTGGTGCGAGTGTTGGTGCTGTGGGTGGGGGAGTGCCACGGGTGGTGGGTGGATGCGGTGTGTGCCGCGGCTGTTGGTGCTGCGGGTGGGGGAGAGGGTGGGAGTGCCGCGGGTGGGGGCGAATGCGGTTGGTTGCCGCGGGTGTTGGTGCTACGGGTTGGGGGAGGAGGCGGGAGTTCCGTGGGTGGGTGGCGCGGTTGTTTGTGCTCTGGGTGGGGGAGGGGACGGGAGTGCCGCGGGTGGTGCGGGTGTTGGTGCTGCGGGTGGGGGAGGGGGGGGGAGTGCCACGGGTGGTGGGTGGATGTGGTGGGTGCCGCGGGTGTTGGTGCTGCGGGTGGGGGAGAGGGTGGGAGTGCCGCGGGTGGGGGGCGAATGCGGTTGGTTGCCGCGGGTATTGGTGCTACGGGTTGGGGGAGGGGGCGGGAGTTCTGCGGGTGGGTGGCGCGGGTGTTTGTGCTCTGGGTGGGGGAGGGGACGGGAGTGCCGTGGGTGGTGCGCGTGTTGGTGCAGCGGGTGGGGGAGGGGGGGGGTGCGGGTGTTGGTGCAGCGGGTGGGGGAGGGGGGGAGTGCCACGGGTGGTGGGTGGATGCGGTGGGTGCCGCGGGTGTTGGTGCTGCGGGTGGGGGAGGGGGGGAGTGCCACATGTGGTGGGTGAATGCGGTTGGTGCCGCGGGTGTTGGTGCTGCAGGTGGGGGAGAGGGTGGGAGTGGCGCGGGTGGGGTGCGAATGCGGTTGGTTGCCGCGGGTGTTGGTGCTACGGGTTGGGGGAGTGGGCGGGAGTTCCACGGGTGGGTGGCGCGGGTGTTTGTGCTCTGGGTGGGGGAGGGGACGGGAGTGCCGTGGGTGGTGCGCGTGTTGGTGCAGCGGGTGGGGGAGGGGGGGGGGGTGCCACGGGTGGTGGGTGGATGCTGTGGGTGCCGTGGGTGTTGGTGCTGCGGGTGGGGGAGGGGGTGGAGTGCCACGGGTGGTGGGTGGATGCGGTGGGAGCTGCGGGTAGGTGGCGCGGGTGTTGGTGCTACGGGTTGGGGGAGGGGGCGGGAGTTCCGCGGGTGGGTGGCGCGGGTGTTTGTGCTCTGGGTGGGGGAGGGGACGGGAGTGCCGCAAGTGGTGCACGTGTTAGTGCAGCGGGTGGGGGAGGGGGGGGAGTGCCACGGGTGGTGGGTGGATGCGGTGGGTGCCACGGGTGTTGGTGCTGCGGGTGGGGGAGGGGGTGGAGTGCCACGGGTGGTGGGTGGATGCGGTGGGTGCTGCGGGTAGGTGGCGCGGGTGTTGGTGCTGCGGGTGGGGGAGAGGGTGGGAGTGCAGCGGGTGGGGGGCGAATGCGGTTGGTTACCGCGGGTGTTGGTGCTACGGGTGGGGGAGGGGGCAGGAGTTCCGCGGGTGGGTTGCGTGGGTGTTTGTGCTCTGGGTGGGGGAGGGGACGGGAGTGCCGCAGGTGGTGGGTGGAGACGGTGGGTGTTTGTGCTACGGGTGGGGGAGGGGGCAGGAGCAGTGGCGGCACAACGTGGGTGCGGGGAGTGCGGCCCGCACCCGGGTGTTACCCTCTGAGGGGTGACACCAAAGTGCCAGCTCCTGTCACAGCGCAGAAGCCAGCACTGCAGATTCAGCAGTGTCCCCCGAACCACAACGTGCCGAAAACGGGGGTCAGGACGCAAAACCACTCCCCCTTCCGCGGAGCCACGCCCCCTTTTCGCCCGCGACCGCAGCGGGTGTTAGAAAAGTGAAGACTCTGGGCGGGAGTGCTGCGGATGTTGGTGCTGCGGGAGGGGGAGGGGACGGGAGTGCCGCGGGAGGGGGGCAGATGCGGGTGGTTGCCGCGGGTGGTTGCCGCGGGAGGGAGGGAAGGGGGGGGGGGGAGTCACTGTTCAGCATGTCTCCCTGACTCAGTGGCAGCCGCAAGACTGTGAGCTTGTGAGGCGGGTAACGCGAGTTCTGCTCACAGTCAGCGGCTGCGGTGTCACCACTCACCAGGGGCAGTACGGGGAGAAGGGAGACAGGGGACTGGGCGGAGATCGGGAGGGGACTGGGCGGAGAGAGGGAGGGGACTGTTCCTGGCCAGATCTGTGCCTGTGACTCCGCCCAGCGTTACGGCCAGCACAGAGTCACAGACTTGGGCAAATATATAGGAGATATACTGTACACAAAGATGCCGGAAAGTGTTTACATAAATGTTAATATGCACGGACAAAGAGGGTGCAGATACACTATGCGATCATTACATTTCAATATAATAAAACATAATCTATCATAAGAGGTTGTTAGTATATCATTGTCCAATGATATCGTCCTACCCACCAATCATCCAGGTCATCTCTTGTTTTATTATATTGAAATGTAATGATCGCATAGTGCATCTGCACCCCCTTTATCTGTGTATAATACTTTATTCTTAGCACCATAGCACCTTTCATGACAAGACAGTATGCAATTTAGAGCCACTTCCCTACTATGTATATGTGTAGAAATACACACCTGAGCTTTAAGAATGCCTCTATTCTGATTGGCACCCCCCCCCCCCCCCCATGTTTTTAAGCAGGGAACCAGCATGGACTGCACTGTGACACAGGCATAATTCTAAGTATGTCCTATTTATTTGTACACAGCGTCAGATTATTTGGGGTTGGCATTTGGATGTGGGGCCCCCTGGTCTGTTCTGGCTGGGCTGTCTCAGGACATCACCATTTAAATGCACAGTCACTTTTATATCATATTTGTCTATTATTCATGTATGCATATATTTTCACATACTCTTCACCTTTGAACACTTAGTAGCGACCTTCACACTCCTATACCTTATATTACTTTACTATCACTATCCTTTAGTGTGATGCCCTGGGGGTGTCCTTTGCTGGATCATGTTATGGGGTTCCCTGCATCCTGGATGTTGGCCCCATAGTGTTAGGGACCTGCTCGACAAAAGGTGACCTGGATGATTGGTGGGCAGGCGATATCATTGGCCAACAATATACTAACAACCTCTTATGATAGATTATATTTTATTATATTGAAATGTAATGATCACATAGTGCATCTGCACCCCCTTTGTCTGTGTATACTACTTTATTCTCAGCAGCATAGCACCTTTCATTACTGGAGGGTGTGTAATTTAGAGCCATTTCACATAAATGTTAATATGTAGTGCAAAACTCAGTATTTAAACATAAAATATGCAGCTATCTCCACTGTAAATGTACATAATTACAATTTTTAAGGCAGAGGGGGTTCATTTACATGAATGTATTTATTTGTTTATACTGTAAGGTGATCAAACACACTCTCTGTATTATATGGTAGTCATTGAAGCTTTCCGTATTATATAGTAGTTGTCACAACTCTGGTGCACCGATCCTCCAGATACGCCAATCTGTGAATCGCCACCCATGACACTTTATGATTACCTCAGCATGAGTGGTTAATCAACACAGTCACTGTTACCAGCTAAAGTTACTTTTTGAGACACTGCCCAGCGCAAGTTCTCACCTGCAGACACTATTATTTATACTTGAAAAATGGGCAACATGGGCCACTTGAGGTCTTGGGTTAAAAAACACGGAACCAGAACTAGAATTATTGTTTTTAATTCAAGAATATCTTCAAAGCTTATAGTTCCAAAAAAAAAAGAAAGTTACAAGATTATAATAATTCAAATAGTCACACAAGTAATCACAATTTCAAGAAATAAAATAAAGGAAGAAAACAACCTTCAGGTCACCTGTAGTGGAGAAGAAAGCGAAGTGAGGCCTCTTCTGATATTGGGATTTCATTATAGGATCAAGTCTCTTACTTGATCCCCCTAACGACGATGCACATTATCTGTGGAGTGTTTCTCATATTTAAACCCACCGCAGCTCACCCGCAGCCCCCCACCCTTTGGGATTCCTATTAACCCTTCCAAAACCAAAATTGATTGATTCTAAGGTTATACCATGGGGTCTCTGGGTCACTCCAGCAGGGGTGGATGCTCTTATCGGTGTTACTGTTTGAAGCCTGGAGGCCAGGTCAGCTTGCATATCCTAATCTGGACTGGAGGCATCCTTATTCAGTAGTGGTAAGTCAGATGTTCCTTCTCCAAATAGGGCTGGCTGTGCTTTTCCACTATTCTCCCTTTTACAATGTATGGCCTTGGAGACTTTGCAGTGGTTCCTTTAAGAGCTCACTAAACCCTTGGAAATTGCATCCCAATATGAGAGGATAGGGGAGTTTAGGACCAATGTGGTGACCACCTCAAAAGTGTGCCCCTTTTTGGTGAGGCTCACATGGACCTGGGGGAAGTTTACTGTGGACCCATGAACGCAGAGTACTTCGACAAACACTGGCACTTTTTCCACTGCCCTGGGCAGGACAGCCTCAGAGATCTGGGTCCGCTCACTCCCTCAGTTTATAATAGCTGGGAGTTCCCGGCCATTTAGTAACAAAGTTTCCCACATTAACGAGGGTCTAGAATCCAGGGGTACAATAGTGCAAAAAGTGAAATACGTGGCACCCATACTGGTAACCTCACACTCCAAATGCTCTGCTTTTCTGGGACAGTACTGCCTTATATGACCTGACTCTCAACACATAGCAAATGACATCTCCAGCTGTTTCCTTGAAGAGAAGTGACATACGGGTTCACATGCCACTGGGCTGCCATCTTAAATGGCACATTCCCTGGTTTCTTTTCTGGTAATTTTGTCATATTTCCTGCAATCTCATACTGCTCCAATACTATGATTAATTCCTTTAAATTCAGCATGTAAGACCCAGCGCCTCATATTCCACCCAAGGGTTCATATACACTGGTCAATACCAGTATATACACTGGTCATTTTTATAGTCAGAACTCTGGAGTAAATGTGTATGGCAGGTAAAGCAGTGCCTCCCCAGCCTACTTTTTTCTGCACATTTCTGATAAAAACTCACCAAAGTTCCAGTGGTATATACGGCTGCCCCTGTGTATAAGGGATGCTTTTAATTTGCCAGCTGTTGTGATCCCAGTGGTCAGGATACCGATGCCGGAATCCCGACAGCCAACAATGCTGCCAGCCAGAATCCTGGCGCAACAGAACTATTCCCACTCATAGAGTGGGAATAGATCCTGTGGCAAGCACAGCGAGCTGCCAAGCCCACAGCCTGGCAAATGCAAGGGGACTCTTAGCGATCATCCCACTGCTGGCATTCTGGCAGGTGGAATGCCGCTGTCGGGATATTGACAGCCAGCATCCTGTCTGCAGGTAAATCATACTGAATTTGTCTATAATGCCCACAAGAACCCTTGTGTTCATATATTGTGTGTAAATCTGCCTCTGGTACTAACCAGTTCCTCCATAGCCATTTACTTTTCCACACGTCCCTGTTTAGAACCCCTGGTAATAGGGCCCTTTCATGGAAGCGCTGTGCTTTTACAGAAGGAGTTGAATGGTACTTTTAAGAAAGTAATTTTTTTTGCATCAGCAGATAATAGCTTAGCATAATCTGTCTGAGCCTCACTGGTAAGATAGGGGGCAAGCTTACCAGCCCAAATATCCACTGGCCATTTTAAGCTCTGTGCCACCCTTTCGACAGGGAGGTACACACGGAGTGATGTTCACTTAATTTTCTAAGCAATATGACTAGTTTGCTTAGAAATTAAGAACACATCGCTCTGTGTGTAGGGGTGCCGGTGACATCATGCCCAATCTTGCTCAGCACACATCTCCGGGAGAAATCCTACACACACTAAATTGGATGCAAGGTATACAAAGGTTTTTCTACCTCAATAAACCTTGCTTCCAATTGAATTCCCCCTGTTGTGAGAATGTGACACTCAGATAAGTAACAGAGATGAGTGTGTGATTTTATTTCTCCCCGTATTTCTTACCGTTGTCTGAACAGGGGGTTAAACTGGCAGTTCATCACATACAAACAGATTGCATTAACAATTCTGACTCGAGACAGTGGTATAAAATGTATTCTGCTGGAACTCGGCTTGATAGTCTGCTCTGGCTGAAAGAAGTCTCAGCACAAATTAATACATAATGCAATGAATGCTTAGCAACAAAATAGTCATTTAGCTTAGGCTTAAATAATAATACTAAACACTTGTTATGCTAAGACCTTTTAGGTGCAAAATAAACGTTATGGTAAGAACTTACCGTTGATAACGTGATTTCTCTTATGTCCACAGGTATCCACAGGATAACATTGGGATATTGTCGAGCGACAGCGAAAATGGCACCAACACGGTCACGAGCTTTCTGGCCTCCCAGGATGCATTGGGGCCTCCACTATAGTCCCGCCCACTGACTCAGTCAGATCAGTTCTTTCCACAGCGATTATAGGCAGGAACATTAGGTAGAGACCTGTACAGGCGATAAGAACACACATGCACACCCTTCCATACAAGAAGGAAGAGGTTTTTAGTGTTTGTCTAGATCCTCAAATCAGATGGGTCCGGGTGGGATCCCTGTGGATACCTGTGGACATAAGAGAAATCACGTTATCAACGGTAAGTTCTTACCATAACGTTTATTTCTCTGGCTGGGTCCACAGGATTATCCACAGGATAACATTGGGATTCCCAAAGCCATTTTAGTGGTGGGGACGCTCCTGATTGCACAGGAGGACCTTTCGCCCGAAGTCTGCGTCATGAGAGGCAAAAGTATCCAAGGCATAATGTCTGATGAATGTGTTTATGGAAGACCATGTGGCTGCCCTACATATCTGTTCTGCTGATGCACCCTGTTGTGCTGCCCATGAAGGACCTACCTTACGTGTAGAGTGTGCAGAGACATTAGCCGGAATAGGGAGATCTGCATGAGAATAAGCTTCAGATATTACCACTCGGAGCCATCTCGCCAGCGTCTGTTTACTAGCAGGCCAACCTCTCCTATGGAATCCGTAGAGGATGAAGAGGGAATCTGTTTTCCTGATGGCACTAGTACGATCTATGTAGATTTTTTAAGACCGGACCACGTCCAGTGACGCTTCTCCCGCAGATAGTCCCGATACCTGAAAAGCTGGGACTACAATCTCTTCATTCAGGTGAAACTTTGACACCACCTTTGGAAGATAACTAGATCTCGTTCTGAGAACTGCTCTGTCTGGAAAAAAACTTAGGAAAGGAGACTTACATGATAATGCTCCTAAATCTGACACTCTTCTGGCTGACGCCATTGCCAGTAAAAAAAGAACTTTAATCGTTAACCACTTAAGATCCGCTCTCTCAAGTGGTTCAAACAAAGGACCCTGGAGAAATTTAAGAACTAAATTCAAATCCCAGGGAGCTGCAGGAGGAACAAATGGAGGTTGAATATGTACTACTCCTTGGAAAAACGTACGTACATCCTGTAGGTCAGCAATCTTCTGCTGAAACCATACAGTAAACGCTGAGACTTGCACCATCAAGGAAGCAACCTTCAACCCCTTATCCAATCCTGCCTGCAGAAAATCCAAAATTCTAGCTACTTTAAAGGCTCTTGGATTGTAATTTTTTCCAGAACACCAATGAATATAGGCTTGCCATATTCTATGATATACACGGGCCGAAGAAGGCTTTCTTGCTCTAAGCATGGTTTGGATTACTTGCTTTGAAAATCCTTTAGCCTCTAAGATAGAGGTTTCAACAGCCACGCCGTCAAACACAGGCGATCCAGATGACTGTGACAACAAGGACCCAGCATTAACAGATCTGGACGTTGAGGGAGCAGTATCGGTGCTTCCACAGACATTCTCCACAGATCTGTGTACCAATGCCTTCCTGGCCAAGCTGGAGCTATTAGAATGATTGCTCCTTTTGCCTGTTTTATCTTTCTCACTACTCTGGGTAACAGAGATATTGGAGGGAACAGATATGCCAGCTGAAACCTCCATTCTACTGACAGTGCGTCTACCAGGACTGCTCCTGGGTCCCTTGTTCTTGATCCGTACCTCGGAACTTTGTTGTTTAGACGAGACGCCATAATGTCTATCTCCGGTAGACCCCATCTGTTCACCAGTGTCTGAAACACTTCTGGGTGTAGTGCCCATTCGGTTTCCTGAATGGTGTGCCGACTGAGAAAATCCGCTTCCCAATTTAGTACACCCGGGACAAATACTGCTGACAATGCTGGGAGATGGAGTTCTGCCCACTTTAGAATGGGAGTTACTTCCTCCATCAGACTCTTGCTGTGAGTCCCTCCTTGATGATTTAGGTATGCTACTGCCGTCGCATTGTCTGAGCGGATCTGGACTGGTCTTCCTTGTAGATTGTCCTTTGCCTGAACTAGGGCCAAGTAAATGGCTCTTATTTCTAACAGATTTATCGGCAGGCGACTTTCCCTTGCGGTCCATTTTCCCTGGAACCACAGGCTTCCGAGTACTGCCCCCCAACCTTGCAGGCTGGTATCTGTCGTCAGGACTTGCCACTCTTTTATCCAAAAGGGTCTCCCCTTGTTTAAATGGTCTGTCTGTAGCCACTATGCTAGAGACCTTTTTACATTTACTGGAATCTTTATCATCTGCTTCTTTATTGTTTGATGATTTCCGTTCCATTTTGTCAAAATGAGATGCTGCAATGGTCTGGAGTGGAATTGCGCATAATCCACCATGTCGAACGTTGATACCATCAGACCCAACAGTCGCATTGCTGCATGGACTGACATTGTCTGGGCTTGCAACGCTTCCTGAGCCATGACCTGCACCTTGACTATTTTCTTCTCTGGTAAGAGAACTCTCTGTAGGTCTGAATCCAATATGGCTCCCAAATGAACCATCCGCTGTGATGGATTCAGGGACGACTTCTCCCAATTTATGAGCCACCCGTGTCTCTGTAAACAAACTATCGTCTGTTGGAGATGGCTCAACAGTAAATCTTGCGACTGTGCTAAGATTAATAGGTCGTCTAGGTATGGGAATATCCTTATCCCTTGTTTGCGCAGACAAGCTGCCATAACCACCATGATCTTGGTAAACACCCTGGGTGCTGTAGCTAGCCCGAAGGGCAGAGCTTGGAACTGGAAGTGTTCCTTGAGGGTGGCAAACCTGAGGTAACACTGATGTGATAGTGCTATAGGCACATGTAGGTAAGCATCCCGCACATCCAGAGATACCATATAGTCTCCCGGTTCCATAGCCAACATTATGGAGCGTAACGTCTCCATGTGGAACTTCGGGATCCATATGTAATTGTTCAACCTCTTCAGATTTAGAATTGGTCGATATGACCCATTTGGTTTCTGGATTAGAAACAGATTGGAGTAATACCCCTGTCCCTTTTGTGATGGAGGTACTGGGACAATCACACCTGACTGCAGTAATTTTTGGACTGCTTCTTGCAGGGCATTGGCCTTCGACTCTATACGAGACGGGCTGGTGCAAAAAAATCTTTGAGGAGGCTGCCTCCTGAATGGGAACCCATACCCCTGAGATACTACCTTCTGCACCCAGGTATCTGTTGTTGACTGTTGCCATGTGGGTGCAAATTGCAGGAGTCGGCCCCCAACCCTGGAATCCTCCAGGCGGAGGCCCGTCTCTTCAGGCTGAGGGCTTTTGTTCAGGTTTGGAAGCTGGCTTTTTGCTAGCCCACTGCTTCCTACCCCTGGATTTAAACTGGGGTTGTTTAGGCTCCTCTTTACCTTTCGCTTTGCTTTGCCAGCGAAATGAGCGAAATTTTAAACCCTTGGACTTAGGGTTGTAGGTAGCCGGAAATCTGACCTTCTTCGATTCAGCCTCTGACTCTAGGATATCCGATAAAGGTTTTCCAAATAATATATTACCCACGAAAGGCAATGCTTCCAATTCCTTCTTGGACTCCGCATCTGCCTTCCAGGTCCGTAGCCAGACTGCTCTGCGAGCGACTACTGCCAGGGCTGAAGCTTTAGAAGCAACAGTGCCTACATCAATGGCTGCTTCTTCTAAATACTGGGCAGATTGTCTTAAACGGCAAAGACGATCCTCTTGCTCCCTAGTAGGAGAGGGGATGTCATTCTCTAGTTCCTCTATCCATTCGCCCATTGCCTTTGCTACCCGGCCGAAGCCATAGCAGGTCTTACCACTGCACCCACAAGAGAAAAAATATTTTTCAATAGGCTCTCTACCCTTCTGTCTGTGACATCATTCAAAGAGGTAGATGACAGTGGCAAAGCAGATTTGTGCACTAGTCGCAGAACATGTGCATCTACTTTTGGAGGAACTTCTCTCTTCGAACAATCTCCAGCAGGAAATGGATAATAAGAATCCCATCTCCTAGGAATCTTATACTTTTTCCCGGGCGCTGCCCAAGATTCATCCATCATTTCCGTCAACTCCTCTGACGCTGGAAATTCAGCTTTCACTGACTTTGTTCGTTTGAATACAGGAGCTTTTGCTTTTAACGCTGTCTTGGCTGGTTCTTCCAGAGAAAGCACAGCCTTTACTGCATTAATGAGTTCAGCTACATCATCTGAACTAAAGCTCTGCGACTGATCATCATACGGAGTTGAATCTATTGTTTCCGCATCATCATCCGATGTATCCTCTTGTGTAGTCTGCCATACAGACGTATCTGTCTTAGTCTTACCTACCCCTTGGTTGCTTGTAGAGGCTACTGGAACCAAACCATAGGAAGGGAGCTGCATGTATGGGTTCATAGTGTAACCTAACCCTTGAGGTGGTGCTACTGGAGCTAACCTTTCCGCTATTGAAGACAGAGTCTTTGCGAACATATTCCATGGTGGCTCTACTGGAGGTTGGTCCTGTTTTTTACTTCGCTGAAAAGCGAAACAGTTTGCACACAAACCCTCATAAGTGACCAATTGAATCATATCAATTACCCCTGACTTACAAGATAAGCATGTTAGGGCTGTAGGAGTGCTTGACAGATTCTCCTCATCACTTTTGCCGCTCACAGACATTTTTTCTGATATTGACTACACAATTTTGTGACTGAACCACACCCTATAATCAGTATATAAAGGTGAAATCAATCTGACCACAGTGCACCTGATTTGAGGGTCAGAACAGGACTGACATTACACAGAAAAGTCAGCACGCATACTAGCAGTCAGTCACATGTTAAAGCATTAGACATTGTCATATGAGAATACAACCTCCATAATAACTTATACATAAGTAGGAAAATTGTACTTCTGTTTAACTGGTTCTTTTTCAACATAACATGCAGAAAACACAGTAATATACAGGTCTCATATGCAATAGGTACTAAAAATTAACAGTGCACACTAAGAAGTAGAAGGAATTTTTAGTACTGTATACCCTGCCTCCAGGGAGCGGGATACAGGGAGACTCACCACACTTCCATATCCAAGCAAAGACGCTCGAAAGACGCTGAGTGGATTCAGACGCTACTGGTGTACACTGCCGCTCTTGGTAACTGATAACGGACACGGACACTCACCAACGGACACGGACGCTGAGCGACTCCACGTGCATGCAGACACTAAAGGCCTGCGACTCGGTCTGGGCGGGTTTAATTCCAGTGTACACAACCGCAGCGTCTAAGCTGCGACCAGGTACCCTCGTGGTAGCGTCTGAGCCGGAAGTGAGGTCATTCAGTTCATGAAACGAGAGACCCGCGGGAACTGGCCATGAACTCGGAGGAGGGACGGCCAGGAGAGCGTCTGAAACCCCCTGTTGACTTAAACTCCCAGGATCGCGGCCTCACCTAGTCCTGGCGCCTATGATCCCGGAGCGTAGCGCTGTCACACTCGAGATGTTCGGCGCATCAACACGCTGTTTGTAGTCTCCACCAAATCAGCGTAGCTGTGTCCTGACCCCTCTAGTAAGAGGAAGTCCATATACTCACTGTCTCCCCATGCTCCGGCCACAGCCTGGTAACGTCTGCTGGACCTGCTAGAACATCCGACACAGACGCCCGTCGAGACAGCACTGTACCGCGAAGGTAAGCATTGTTGTGACCCGGTGGGGAGTTGTTGGAGCGACTCTTTCTAATACACGTTTAAGACGCTGTTAAGAGAAGTCGCTCAAACCAAAACAGTAAGTCTATAAAAATAAAGTAATGAAAACTTGAGGCTGCTTTCACAGCAGCCCTGTGACCATGCGGCTTCCTGCCGCACCAAGCAAAAAACTGATCTGACTGAGTCAGTGGGCGGGACTATATAGTGGAGGCCCCAATGCATCCTGGGAGGCCAGAAAGCTCGTGACCGTGTTGGTGCCATTTTCGCTGTCGCTCGACAATATCCCAATGTTATCCTGTGGATAATCCTGTGGACCCAGCCAGAGAAACACTAATACAATCCAAACACTGTTTTACACTAAACAATGCATTAAGGGGGTCATTCTAAATTTAGCACAGCTACGATCATTCACACTGACATGCGGGGGGACGCCCAGCACAGGGCTATACCTACCCGCATGTCAGAGCCCCCCCCCCCCCCCCCACAGAAGTGCAAAGGCATTGCACAGCGGCGATGCATTTTCACTTCAAGAGTAGCTCCCGACTAGCGCAGCTTTAACGTGCTGGTCGGGAGCTACTCATCGCTCACCGACTTGCAGCGACTGCGTGAGACATCACGCAGCCGCTGTGGCCCTCCCCCTGTTTGGTCCAGTCACGCCTGCGTTGGCCGGACCGCGCCTACGAAACGGCGGCCAAACGCCGCTGTTCCGCCTTCCTCCACCCAGCAACCGCCTTTGCCTGTCAATCAGGCAGAGGCAATCGTAGCTGCCCGACGGCCTTCGGCCGTCTGGCATGCGCCGGTGCACTGCGGCACCGGCGCATGCACAGATCTGACCCAATTGTTCGCTGTGATAAACTGCAGCGTGCGATCAGGTCAGAATGACCCCCTAAGGCAGTGGCTCTCAAATGCGTTCCTCAAGGCACCCCAATGGTCCGGGATTTAAGTATATCCATGTTTAGCCAAAGGTAATTTAATTAGCACCTCAGTAAATTTGATTTAATCATCTGTGCTGCACCAATGGATATACCTAAAACCTGGACCGCATTTGAGAACCTCAGCATTAAGGTCTAAATAATTTCAACTCTGGGGCCCCAGTTTTCATTGAAGTACTCAGAACGAGCAAAGTCCATTAGATTGCCCAGTTTTACTAATTCAAAATCTTTATGCCAATTACAGTATAAGTAAGGTATAAGTAAGGCATTGCAGGGACATGTTGGCTCTGTTCCAAATTGTGTGGCTTCCTCTCCTTGCTTAGAAATGTTTTACTGCTCTCAGTCTACAGGGCAGACAGAATTGTTACTATTTAACTCTCCAGATAACTTCTGCAACAAAAGTATCTATCTTTAGCTGACAAATTCCTTATTTATCTGTGCAACAGTGACAACTACATAAAGTATAAACTGCAGGTCTCTGAAGAGTTGAGCACTGTATCAATATTCTCCTTGCAATGCTGATGCTCCTTTAACTGTAGTTTAAAAACTGTAGCTGTCAGTGTGTAGTATGTGTCTCTGGATGAAGTGTCTGCTATCTAAGGAGCTGCTAATTGAAACTTCACTTATAAAAGAACTTCTGCAGCTTAATGTCCCAAAGCTATGCTTGTCTGCAGTATTCGAAGTAAGATACAATGTAGGCAAATAAACTGTCTCTGACCCATTACTAGCATTCTCCCTCTCCTTGGCTATCTCTGGAAGAGCTTTCAGCTTGCACAGTAGTTAGGGAAGCAGAACTACCAACCTGTCGTGCGATGGTTAAGATGGCCTTAATTGATAGCTGTGTGCTGACTATGGGGCTCATTTATCGACGAGTGATAAAACTGGTTGTGAATGATAAAACGTGTGTATGATTAATGGTGCTCCAGCCAGTCAGCTCCTAACTGTCAGGTGTTCAGCACCTGTCATGTGCTTGAAAAATGACACTTAGGAGCTGATTGGCTGGAACACCGTTTATCACACACAAGTTTTATCCTCTACTATAAGTTTTATCACTCATTGAAAATTGGGCCCCTAAATGTCCTTTTAGCCTGTATCCGTAGCTTTCCCCATCTGTAGCAAGTGAGTGCCTTCTCTCCACACCCCAGTGGCCAGTCTTAAGGGCCCCATACACTAGTACAATAATGCCTGATTTCATCTGATTTCGATGTTTCAGGCCAATAAATCGGATGAAAATGGGCAAATTGCGTGTGCTTTACTTCTGATCCGATCCGATGCACGGTCCCGTGAGCACCGGATTGGAGCCCCTAGATTAGAAGTGCTGCACTAAAGATAACTCAGACCCCTCAGGCATGGCTGGGATTACATTGTACGCAAATGGACCACATACGATGTATTGTATGTGATCCTACCGCCCAGGAAGCTGCCGGGTGGTTCAAGGGAAATCTTATGTGACTTGAGGGTCCGATATGTCTCTGTAGTGTATGGGGCCCTTAAAGATAGGAGTCGCCTCCAGTCATGCCTCTACTTGGGCCGGAGAACTGTGGTATCCTTCTCCAGCTGGGGTTTTCTGGGAATGCGCGCCCCTGCTCTGCCCCATCCAGCTCCCACCAGCTGAGGTTACCGAAAGCTGCAGGTCACTGAGAAGGACTCACACTGCACTCCGGTTTCCATATCGCCAACTCTGGGCACCGGGCGCTGAAACTGCATCTCATCACGTTGCGCAGCACTCCTGCCTCCAACAGTCACCTCCATCGCCCTTAGATGGCTGCTTCCAACTGCTCCAAAGGTCAGGGAGATTGGCCTTTTTATCAGCTCCTTCAGCATGTGCTGTCTCCCCTTCCTGACAGACCCTCCCCGTTAACCCTAACACTGCTGCAGGACTGTCACTGGCTGAGGTAGCATTTTGTTGCGGTAGGGGGCACAATAAAAGAATTGAAGTTTGCAGAGGGTCTAAAAAGGTACATAGAGTTAAATGCACATTTGTGGCAACTCTAACAGGGTGCCACAAGAAGGCCCCATTGACAATAGTTGCAGACATTCAACTGCCAATGGTATTGCGATGGAGATGCAGACACCTCTGACTCACTTTTAGATGTGTATATGGAGAATGTGCAGTGCTAAATATAAGGTCTGTTCACAAAACCTACTTGTCCGCAACTCATTTGCCCCACTAAGGTTGACATCCTGATTTGTGATGTTAGAGCTAAGACAGCATGTACCAAGATGTTAGGGGTTTGGAAAATCCAAACCAGAATATATTAAAGATCAATGACTGTATGGGGAAGAAGAAATACTATAACTATAATAGCAGGAGACATTATGATTTAAAATTCTATAGGTAATGGAAGAAATTATTGATGTGATGGATATGAATACAGTAATTGTGTTGTTACAGGAAAGAGGATCTGCCCAGGAGAAGGACTGGCACGCATGGAGATCTTCCTCTTCATCACTGCTCTTCTTCATAAATTCACATTAAAACCTGCAAATAACAGTGATACCTTCAACCTGGAGATTCTGAGATGAGCCTTCCGAAATAATGGACTTGATTACAATCTGAGAGCCTATCCCAGAGCACATAATAACCAAGGATGATTGCTATTTTTGTCAAGAAAGCTATATTCTGTGAAAACATTTAGCAAGAATATTAACCCAGAAATTAAAATGTGGAGTTCAGTATTAACATTAATTCCTGAGTTACATTTGATCTACTGTTCACTTTAAGATAATCTGAATCTGCTCGCTCTGTTTTAACATAATAGTGGCGAATGAATCAAGTACTTATCAAATGAATACAGCTTTAGGTCATTAGGTTTATGTTGTTCTTAATTTTGCATGATTAAAAAACGGTTGCTCTGTTTTGAAAGGCTAAAACTCCTTGAAGTATATTTTCAACAACATTTAACTTCTTAGTTTCCAGCAGTCTCTCACTGATTAGCAGAACTGTGTTGGTGCCAGACTCTTGCAGGTCTGCCTCTGGACCTTATCTCTGTGTAAAAACATGGGGAAGAAGAGATTCAGACAATGCACACATGGGGGTATATTTACTAAGGTCCCGATTTTCACCGAGATGCCGTTTTTTCTTCAAAGTGTCATCTCGGTAATTTACTAAGCAAAAATCACGGCAGTGATGAGGGCATTCGTAATATTTTGGAAGTCCTAGGAAAAAATTACGAATCAATACACCATCGGTCAAATACGCCTGCAATTTGGTAGAAATCGGTCATTTACTAAAAAGTACAAATCACAAACACTGCCGACAATAGGCAAACACTGCCGTGCTGAAATACAAATTGTGAAAAAGTGCTAAAAAAAAACAGACCTGCTTTTTTATCCCGTGTTTGGATAGGCATGCACGGATCCATGAGATCCGTGCATGTTTATCAGTGGGAAGGGGATGGGAAAGTGTTATTTTCTTGGGAAAAAAATGCGTGGGGTCCCCCCTCCTAAGCAAAACCAGCCTCGGGCTCTTTGAGCCGGCCCTGGTTGCAAAAATATGGGGGGAAAAAATGATAGAGGTTCCCCCATATTTAAACAACCAGCACCGGGCTCTGCGCCTGGTCATGGTTCCAAAAATACGGGGGACAAAAAGCGTAGGGGTCCCCCGTATTTCTGAAACCAGCACCGGGCTCCACTAGCCAGATACATAATGCCACAGCCGGGGGACACTTTTATATAGCTCCCGGCGGCCCTGGCATTACATAACCAACTAGTCACCCCTGGCCGGGGTACCCTGGAGGAGTAGGGACCCCTTCAATCAAGGGGTCCCCCCCTCCAGCCACCCAAGGACCAGGGGTGAAGCCCGAGGCTGTCCCCCCCATCCAAGGGCTGCGGATGGGAGGCTGATAGCCATTGTGTAAAAAAATGAATATTGTTTTTAGTAGCAGTACTACAAGTCCTAGCAAGCCTCCCCCGCAAGCTGTTACTTGGAGAACCACAAGTACCAGCATGCGGAGGAAAACCGGGCCCGCTGGTACCTGTAGTACTACTACTAAAAAAAATACCCCAATAAAAACATAAGACACACACCTTGAAAGTATAACTTTAATGCATACATACACACCTCCATATACACATACTTACCTTATGTTCACACGAGGCTCGGTCCTCTTCTCCATGTAGAATCCATGGTGTACCTGTTGAAAAAATTATACTCACAAAATCCAGGGTAGAAGGCTCTTCTTCTTGTAATCCATTTGTAATCCACGTACTTGTCAAAATAAAAAAACGGACACCCGACCTCGAACTGAAAGGGGCCCCATGTTTTCACATGGGACCCCTTTCCCCGAATGCCAGAAACCCCCTCTGACTTATGTCTTAGAGGGTTTCATCAGCCAATCAGGGAGCGCCACATTGTGGCACCCTCCTGATTGGCTGTGTGCTCCTGTACTGTATGACAGGCGGCACACGGCAGTGTTACAATGTAGTGCCTATGCGCTCCATTATAACCAATGGTGGGAACTGTGTGGTCAGCGGTGAGGTTACTTTCGGTCAACCGCTGACCACAAAGTTCCCACCATTGGTTATAATGGAGCGCATAGGCGCTACATTGTAACACTATATAAAAGTTTCCCCCGGCTATGGCATTATGTATCTGGCTAGTGGAGCCCGGTGCTGGTTTCAGAAATACGGGGGACCCCTACGCTTTTTGACCTCAGTATTTTTGGAACCAGGACCAGGCGCAGAGCCCGGTGCTGGTTGTTTAAATATGGGGGAACCTCTATCATTTTTTCCCCCATATTTTTGCAACCAGGATCGGCTCAAAGAGCCCGAGGCTGGTTTGGCTTAGGAGGGGGGACCCCACGCAATTTTATTTTTACTTTTAAACATTTTTTTTTTTTTTACAAGGTGCACAATGAAGCCCAGCACGGATCTCTCAGATCCGGACGAGATTCATTGTATTAAAGTCGGCAGTGTTTTACAAGTCACTCACGTAAAACACTGCCTAAAAAAACGAATTACATCGACATCGGTAAAACCGAAAATGCAGAATACGGCAGCTTAGTAAATTAGTCGTAATAAATTCAAAAAGTTGCATATTTACACTTTCGATGTCATTCGTGATTGAACTTTGACCTCAAACGGGAAAATACTAATTTTAGTAAATATACCCCATACTGTCTACAGGTACAGATGTATGGTCTGCACAAACAGCGAATGTGTGACAGGAACAGAAGCCCCAGTCATTTGCTGTACATTTGAAGGAAACTGCTTTTCTCCAGCAGGGTCCACAGGTTATCCACAGGATATGATGGAGCGACAGCGGATTGGCACCAAACAATCACAAGCTTTCAATCCTCCCAGGATGCAACGGGCCCGTCCATATATCCCCGCCACTGGCTCAGGCAAATCAGTTTTTTGTTTGGTGCAGCAGGAGCCAGACCATGGTCAGAGGGCTGCTGTTCTTGGCAGCCCTAAGCTTTCTTATTTTATCTTTATAGTCTTACTATGTTTTTGAGCGATCTTTCTTAACAGCGTCACTCCAACAACTCTCTGCCGGGTCGCAACAACACTTACCCATGTGCAGGGGTTAAAGTGAGCCGGAACGGGGCGGAACTGCGTTCCGTCAGTTCCACTTGGAGACGGAACGCAGTTCCGCCTCCCCCGGCTCACCTAACCCGATGTCCTGACTCTGTTATCAGCGGCGGCCGGCTCTCCCCGCACAGCGGCAACTGGAGGTAGGAGCTCAGTACTGAGCTCCTGCTTCCGGCTCTGTCAGTACGCGCTATGGGATTGATGTCATGACGCCTCTCCCATAGTGCCGTGGAGCAGACACCCAGAGAGGATTGTGGTGGGAGCAGGGCTGGGTAAGTATGTTGCCTCCCCCACCTCCCATATGTGTACTACTAGCGGTGCTGTTATTGGGGGGGGGGGGGCTATACTACTGGGGGCAAACTACTGGGGGGCTATACTACTATTGCGGGTATTTCATAAGGGGCACTACTACTGTGGGCATAGTATAAGGGGTGCTACTGCTGTGGGCATTACTGTATGGGCCGACAAAGAAGCTGAGCTCCCGGTCCGCCCTTCGTCGCTCCGCCCCTACCATTGCCGCCGCACTGGAAGCCCTGGTTCCAGACTCCCAGCTGCAGCGGATCTGGGACCAGGCTGGCTTTATAATCCCTGCCGCCGCATCACACTCCTGTGACCGTGGCACTACTAGTTCAAATCCGTTGCTGATTGGCTGCCGGTCAGCAGCAGTTTTGAAATATTAGCACTGTGGTCACAGGAGCTCGATGCGGTGGCAGGGATAATAAAGCCAGCCTGGTCCCAGATCCACTGCAGCCGCCCTCAGCCTCCTCTGCCGCCCCGCCATCGGACCTCTGCATGCCCACAGCCTCCTCCTCTGCACTATCTCCGAGGCCCACAGCCTCCTCCACTCCACGCCTACCACAGCCTACTCATCCACAGCACTGCAGACCACCGCCACTGCTAAACAGGTAATCTAACCTGCTGCCTTTCTCTCTCCCTAGTCCCTACTGTATGCCCCTGCTGTCACTTTGCATGTCCCTGCTGTCATTTTCCATGTCCCTGCTGTCACTCTCCCTGTCACTCTGTCACTCTATAATGTAAATTTTGGCTCATTCTGTGTGCTATAATGTGAATTTTGGCTCATACCGTGTGCTGTAATGTGAATTTCGGCTCATACCGTGTGCTATAATGTGAATTTCGGCTTATACCGTGTGCTATAATGTGAATTTCGGCTCATACCGTGTGCTATAATGTGAATTTTGGCTCATACCGTGTGCTATAATGTGAATTTCAGCTCATACCGTGTGCTATAATGTGAATTTTGGCTCATACCGTGTGCTATAATGTGAATTTCGGCTTATACTGTGTAGTGTAATGTGAATTTGGCTCATATTGTGCGGTGTAATATGAATCTCTGCTCATACTGTGTGGTATAATGTGAATTTTGGCTCATACTGTGTGCTATAATGTGAATTTCAGCTCATACTGTGTGCTATAATGTGAAAGGGGTCCTATTATTGTGGTGCATAATGTGTATAAGGGGTATATGGTGTGGTAAACTACACTGAAGGGCATGCCCCCTTTTGTGTGGCCATGCCCTCTTTTCAGGAGCGCGCACGCCATCGGCGCGCACATAATTGCAACCTTCACTTTTCCATACCCCCACTTCAAAATTTACACTTGGGTGCTACTACTGTGGGCATTATTACTATTGTGTGACCACGCCCCTTTCTTATTGATACCACACCCCCTTTTTGCCGCACGCACAATACCTTTATTAGATGGGCGCCGTGGGGAGCGGGGTGAGTTCCACCACCTCTCTAGGACCACTTTAAGCACTGCCCATGTGTACAGTGCTGTCTCAATGGGTGTCTGTGTCGGATATACTAGCAGGTTCAGCAGATGTTACCAGGATGTGGCTGGAGCACTGGGAGAAGGTAAGGCATCGGTTCCACGTAGTCGGGGAATACGGACACAGCCGCACTGTATTGGGAGGGGACTACCAAACAGTAGCTGACGTACCGCCACCACGGATGCTTCAGCACTAGGCCTTAGGGATCATAAGGCACCAGGCTTAGTATGAGGCTGCGATCCCTAGGGTTGATGTCAGCGGTGGGGAGTTAGACGCTCTCCTGGTCGCCCCTCCCCCAGTTCATGACCAGTTTCCACGAGTCTCCCACCATGAACTGTTGCCTCACTTCCATCTCAGACGCTACCGCGAGGGGTCTCGTTCACAGCATAGGCCGCTGCGTCTGTGTTCACTAAGCGCTACCGCGAAGAGACCCGGTCGCAGTACAGGTGTCTGTATAACCAGTGCGTCTGTATGCACAGTGCTTCTGTGTCCACTTAGAGTTCCCAGAGCGGCAGTGTACACTAGTAGCGTCTGGATCCACTCAGCGTTCGCTAACGTATTGCTCGATCTTGGAAGTGAGGTGATTCTCCCTGTATCCCACTCTACCGAGTACGGGTTATACAGCACTAAATATCTATCTACTTTGTCAGTATGAATAGTTAAGTTTAAGTGCCTATTCCATATGAGTTTGTGTACATTACTGTGGTTTTCTTTGCATTGTGTCTGAATACTTTAAGATCTGTATAAAACAGAAATCAGTAATATGTACTCCTACATACTTTACAATGTGTTTGTAGTTGATTATGTGCTCATATGACTAATATATCACGTGACTGACTGCTAGTGTGAATGCTGACTTTATTATATGTTTGTCAGTTGCTTCTTCTGGTCCTCAATGCTGGTGCATGGGTAGGGTCAGATTGATATCACTTTAGAAGGTTAAAGTGATTACAGTCACAAATTGTATAGTACAATGTTTAAGTGCTTTATCATGTCTAAGAGCGACAAAGGTGACGAGGGTACACTCACAGTAACACCAACACTCAAATCATGTTTGTCTTGCAAAACTGTATTATCCTCTCAGGATCTGGTCCAGGATGGTTTAAGTGCAAATTGTTTTGCGTTTCAGCAGTTTACAAGGCAGATCCCTGTTCAACGTCGGGTACAGAGAGATCCACCTTGGGCAATGTTTGCACAGACCTTGTCCAGTATAGCTGAATGGGTAATTCCTACAGTTTCACTACCAGGAATGGGCTACACTAATAACCCATAAATGCAGCTCCCTACCTACGGTATACCATTTCCCTCACCAGCTTCTCCAAAGAGACAAGCTGATAAACCAAGTGTAAGCAAACTGTCAACTTCACAGATATACAAATACATATGATGAACGATCTCCAAGCGCTGCTACATAAACCCGGAATCCTTATATCCTGGGAGTCTTCAAAGAAACAGAATATAACACCATATATGAGAAAGTCCTCAATCTGTTTGTTGTAATCCTGTTCTGTCACGGAGACTAACCTTGTTCACAAACCCTATGTTCCCATAAAGGTTTCTTTCAAGAGTTTTTCACTTCTTCCATACACTATATAGTTACACCAATGGCATCCATCCATCAAAACATGGCTTACCTTTACAAGGAGCCCTATATGCACCAAAAGGTATCTTTAGTACTCCTTCCTTCACCGGGATTTTCCTATATTCCAGATATAGCCTTTCATGCGATATTAAGATCCAACTGCATGTTCTCTTTTAAAAATACAGTTTATTTTCACCCAACAGTGAAAAAGTTAAAAATAAAAAACAATAAAAACAAGGAACCCCCTATCGACAGGCAAGGCCACTTCCACTCATACCCCTTAGATGGAATAGGGGATGTGTATACACCGCTAAGATAATTAGTAGCTATACTTAATCTCAGGGGATGTCCACATGGGTGGTGGGATTCAAGCCTGGGGTCCTTCTGTCATAAAACCAACGCGTTTCGGATATAAATCCTTCCTCAGGGTGTGATTTTGGAAGTGACCTTCTCGGTCTTATATACCCACTAACCCTTATCACATGACAGTATTCACCAATGAGATTCCAACAGCATCAAATCATATGTTTTTACATGACTGACCTCTCTCCAATCATTAACATATATACATTCTGCATATATCCATAACAATAATTTTAATTATTCCAAAAATTCATTTAAAATAACCCTAAAAACTTTAAATTCATATTAATTGGCTATATCCAAAATCCGGTTGTGATCTAAATATATTCAATCCTTATGTAGTAATGTTCCAGTTCCTGGATTTTATTGTCCTTATATTATACAGGTCAAGCATCACCATTCTCCTCCTCCAATGACGTAACATCCTTTTCCCGATTTGTTTCACCCGGTACCATGGATTCCGCACGTACACACTCTGTATTGTCATAGTCTCATCTCCTCCCCGCTGTTGTCCTGGTTACGGGGAGTGTTTCCTGTGTGTAGGGAGCATGACAATACAGAGTGTGTACGTGCGGAATCCATGGTAATGGGTGAAACAAATCGGGAAAAGGATGTTACGTCATTGGAGGAGGAGAATGGTGATGCTTGACCTGTATAATATAAGGACAATAAAATCCAGGAACTGGAACATTACTACATAAGGATTGAATATATTTAGATCACAACCGGATTTTGGATATAGCCAATTAATATGAATTTAAAGTTTTTAGGGTTATTTTAAATGAATTTTTGGAATAATTAAAATTATTGTTATGGATATATGCAGAATGTATATATGTTAATGATTGGAGAGAGGTCAGTCATGTAAAAACATATGATTTGATGCTGTTGGAATCTCATTGGTGAATACTGTCATGTGATAAGGGTTAGTGGGTATATAAGACCGAGAAGGTCACTTCCAAAATCACACCCTGAGGAAGGATTTATATCCGAAACGCGTTGGTTTTATGACAGAAGGACCCCAGGCTTGAATCCCACCACCCATGTGGACATCCCCTGAGATTAAGTATAGCTACTAATTATCTTAGCGGTGTATACACATCCCCTATTCCATCTAAGGGGTATGAGTGGAAGTGGCCTTGCCTGTCGATAGGGGGTTCCTTGTTTTTATTGTTTTTTATTTTTAACTTTTTCACTGTTGGGTGAAAATAAACTGTATTTTTAAAAGAGAACATGCAGTTGGATCTTAATATCGCATGAAAGGCTATATCTGGAATATAGGAAAATCCCGGTGAAGGAAGGAGTACTAAAGATACCTTTTGGTGCATATAGGGCTCCTTGTATAGGTAAGCCATGTTTTGATGGATGGATGCCATTGGTGTAACTATATAGTGTATGGAAGAAGTGAAAAACTCTTGAAAGAAACCTTTATGGGAACATAGGGTTTGTGAACAAGGTTAGTCTCCGTGACAGAACAGGATTACAACAAACAGATTGAGGACTTTCTCATATATGGTGTTATATTCTGTTTCTTTGAAGACTCCCAGGATATAAGGATTCCGGGTTTATGTAGCAGCGCTTGGAGATCGTTCATCATATGTATTTGTATATCTGAGAAGGAAGTGGTGTTCTATTGGACGAGTGCCAAGCTGCAGCTAGGGCGCAAGTCACTGTTTCATTTTTTAATATTGTCAACTTCACAGGTTACACAGGATGATTCATTGGACGATGAAAGCTCGCTCTACTTCGGCATATGAAGAACAAGTAGAAGGTCTCAGCTCAGTGGATATAACTGAGTTAATTAGAGCAATAAAAGCCATTCTATCCTTAGAGGATTCAGCAGAGCCTGTGTTAAAAGCCAAGGCACCTGTATTTAAATGGCCCAAAGTAGGTAAGACTGAGTTTCCAGGGTCAGACCAGCTAACGGAAATCATGGAGGCTTGGGTTACACCCAGTAAAAAAATATAGAAATCCCAAAATATGGGATTCCAATTATCCTTTTCCAGCCGGGGACTGTTTAAAATGGGAAATGGCTCCCAAAGTAGATATGCATGTCATTCAATTAGTGTAAAAATCTATATTGCCTTTGCCATCAACGTCATTGTCACAACTGAGGGCTGGTGAAGGTAGCTGGAAGCCTCAGTTATAGTGGCTGACGGGTACCGGAATTTAGGAGGAGTGAGTGGACTCCTAGACATACGTCAGACAGTCGCAGTAAGTGCCCGAAGGCGTGACCACGACAACTGGAATATCTTTGAGGATATTTATTAAATAAATTAAGTCATATAAGGTGCAAAAGAATAATAGAAAGTCACAAGTGGTAATTTGGTGCACAACTGGTTAAAACCAGTAATCTGGAATGTGGAGGAAAGTTCTGTAAAGTAAAAATGAAGCTAGGGTTCACTGGAAGATGAGAAATGAAGCTGGGGTTTGCAGGTAGATGAGAAATGAAGCTGGAGTGCGCTGGAAGTTGAGACATGAAGGATGGCTACTGGAAAGCCAGAGTTCCGGCACAGATGAATCAGGGTAGACTGTAGAGGGTTAATCACTGGAGAGTCGGGTTACACTGCAGAGTGTACTCACCAGGGAGTCAGGCTGTACCAGGGCCATAACTAGGTGTGTGCAGATGGGGCACCGCACATAGCGCTGCATGTTAGGGGGCACAGTTGGTGGCACTTGTCAATTATATGTTTTAATTACTTTCACTTTGAACTTCCCCACTTTTTGAAGCCCAGCATCTCCTGACCACCACTGTCTCCTACCCTGACCCCTTCTGTCACTAATACCTATACGACATTCGTGAACTCATCTTGAGATTTCTTTGTTATTCAGTCACATTGTCCTTTATTACATTTGAAGATGCTGACATACCCGGGATTTGAGCCCATTGCCTGAGGCACTGCAGTCAGACACTCTATTCATTGAGCTATCTGCCCTTACATAGAAAGCTAGAGAATTCTATTTGAAGCTTACCTTGTACTTTGTGAAAAAATTATCAGCATTGCAGCTGAGCAGATCTATTTATTGTGTGACTGCAAGAGATTGGATGTGTGGCTGCACACTACATAGGGTGTCATTCCTAGTTGTTCGCTCACTAGCTACTTTTAGCAGCCGTGCAAACGCATTGTCGCTGCCCACCGGGGACTGTATTTTCGCTTTGCAGAAGTGCAAAAGCTTGTGCAGCAGAGCGCCTGCAAAATCATTTTGTGCAAAACAAGACCAGCCCTGTAGTTACTCTTCATGTTCGTTGATTCTAACGACGGAGGGACAGCTTTTGATGTCACACACCCGCCCAGCGTTCACCCAGCCACGCCTGCGTTTTTCTAAGCACTCCCTGAAAACGGTCGGTTGACACCCAGAAACGCCAGCTTCATGTCAATCTTCCTGCGTTCGACCATACGACTGAAAGCTTCGCTAGAACCTGTGCAAAACCACAAAGGACTTTGTAACCGTACGATGCGCGTGCACATTACGGCACATACGCATGCACAGATTAGCCGTTTTTTCCACTGAGCGTTGCGTTGCGAACAACAGCAGCTAGCGATCAACTGGGAATGACCCCCATAGATCTGCTCAATTGCAATACTGATTATTTTTTTACAAAGTACCAGTAGCTTCATATAGTGTTCATAGTATTTATGCAGGATCAAATAGCTCAATGAGTAGGGTGTTTGGTTACAGTTCAACAAGTTATAGGTCTGAATCCCGGGTATGGCAGTATTGGCAGTATGGCCATTTAACTGAATAATAATGACAGGGCCGTAACTAGGTGTGTGCTCAAGGTGCATTGCCCACAGAGCACTTGCCCTGTGGGCGCACCTTCTACATACACCCTGAGTGGCCGCATATCCCTCCTGCTGACGGCCACCTTCCTGCTCCCGCTCCCCTGTGCCTGGCACCCGCAGCAGCCCCAAGCTCCGACCAGCTGGAGGCACTGATCGCTGTGTAAAGTCAGCAGCAGCGATGGACAGGATATCCCCCCTGTGCTCCTGCGCTCCCGCGGCCCGCCCCTTCTCTGCCTGTGAAGTGTACAGACTCTGCAGAGGAGTCAGTTCAGTATAGGAGCCGGCAGCAGCGCAGGAAGAACGTAAACATCACGTAAGTGCCTACACAGACACTACAATATATTACACTACACTTCACTATAGTACACTACACTATACTACACTATACTACACTTTACTCTACTATACTCTAAGGGGGTGTGTGACAGGACGGAACCGCACGGAAGCACTCGCCGCTTGCCGCGTCCCGTTGACTGCGCACAGAATGGAAGGTCAAGCCGCACCCGTCAGTAACCGCCTGTTACTGACTCCACCCACTGCGCTGTGGGCGGGTTCTCGCTGCCACCACCAAACTCCTAACCTGCCGTGGCGTTTGGAACCACGGTTCTGCTCTGTATGTGCCGACGCACTGCTTTACCACACCTGTGTGGTGTCGACGAATCCCCACTAGCCACTTGCTAGGCCTCTACCGGTAGCTGGCGGAAGGCGGAGCTTGGAGACGTCAGGTGCTTCCCTGGACAGCCGGAGGACGGGGCTAGGTTTGGCCTAACCCTGTTGGTCACAAGATGAAGCAGTCTTCTTGAGGCAAAGGTGTTTTATTGCTCAAAAACCTTTAAAAAGGCTCCTCCCTATTGCTAGGGGCAACAGCATACAATTAAGATGTTTCAGCAGAAGAAGATGTTACAATACACAATCCTATGGGCCAACTGCCCTCCTTTTATCCCTCTCCAAGACCCCTTACCACAGGGGGTAAGCCCGCCCTGTGGTGTACAACCAATCAATGTTTACCCATGAGCTGTGCATGCTCTGGTCTCATGCACACACAACATTGTTCCCAATGGACAGTGGGGAGTGGCCGGTCTCCTTTGTCTCTCCCATCTGGGAGAGCAGGCTACTCCCACGGTGCCGTTCAGTCTGGCTGGGGGGAAGTTTTTCCCTCCTAAACTGACTTCCAGAAACCTGCCCGGGACCCCTCTCACTGCCTGCAGCCTGGATTTGGGCTCCAGAGCTGGGCAGCCTGGCTCCCCGGCCCAGGTCTCTGGTTCACTACGGCTGATCTCCATGGAGCTCCAAGAAACCCCTCAGCTTGTTCTATAGCTGAGCTGCTTCTCTTTCTCCCTGTCCCTATTGGAACTGTGAGGCTGGATGGGAATGCATTCCGTTTTTAGGGAAAAGGTCTGGGAGAATCCATCAGCCTGCACAGCTATGGATTCCCCCCTCCTGGGACACACAATCAAGTAAGTGCATTTTATCTTGAAATACATTACATTTTTGAATCACACTGTACATTTCCCTTTGTTAAATATACACTGAGCCTGTGCCCTGCACAGGCTCTACATACTCAGGCACTGCAGTGCCTTCCCTAGCCCTGCAGCCTGGCTGCGAGGGCTCTCTGTGTGCTGGAGGTATGGGGCTGGCTTCCCCCATCCTCCAGCCTGCTTTTCTGCCTCTGGGGTTCCAGGGAGCTGGCTCTCCCTGTCCCCCCAGGGTGGCACTAATCAGTGGCCTCGCCGCACGCAGCGGCGCACCCCCCTGTACCGAAGTCCGGCGGACCGGGACACTTGTCCCGGCCGCCGTGACCCTGGCTTTGTTGTGGCGCTGGGGCGCCGGGAGCGTAGCTCCCGGACCCCAGTGCTCATCAGCCTGCTCGCCCGCCTAATGTGCCCACGCCGCTAGGGAGCCGGCTAGCCCGGTCCCCCATCAGCGGTGCTGATTTGTGGCCTCGCTGCAGCGTCCGGCGGGGAGCCGGGCTGCAGCGCACCCCCCTTGCTGACCGGCAGCCCGGGACGTTCGTCCCGGCTGCCGCGGCTGGCCGCCTCCAGTGTGCTGAGGCGCCGGGAGCGGAGCTCCCGTCCCCAGCACAGGCAGACCCAGAGCGCGCTGCAGCGGGAGCTGAGCTCCCAGCCGCAGCGGCTCACCCTTCTCCCCCCCCCCGGCGCACACACAGCTCAGTGTGCCGGGGGGCTGTGCTCACCGCTGCCGGGAGCGGAGCTCCCGGACTCCGGCGGTGCCCATCTGAAGGCTGCAGCGGGAGCTGATCTCCCGCATGCAGCAGTCCTCGTCTCCCCCGGCGCGCACACTCCAGTGCGCCCGTGGGTGCACCGACCGCTGCCGGGAGCGGAGCTCCCGGACGTCGGCGGTCAGCGGCTGCCCTCTCCCCCGGCGCGCACACTCTGCTGAGCGCGCCAGGGGCTGTCCTCCTTGCCGTGGTCTCCGGAGGGGTCCGGGACCACGGCACAGTTTTAAACCAAAATACATTTTTATACATTTGAAACACATTAATAAAACACGGCGCCTAGCGCCCACAATGCATTTTTAAATCTGGCGCCAAGCGCCCCTTTGTCTTTGCAAATGGCGCCGGGCACTAGGGATTAACCCCTTCAGTGCCAGGGCGGCCATTTGCCTCGTGGCTGGGGCTCTCCGGCCACACTCCTCCCCCCCCATTCAAGCGGGTCAACCAGGGACCCATGTCCCAACGATTTGGGTCCTGGTCCCGCAGTCCGTTGGGGTGAAGGGGACGCTACCTGGGGGTTGTAGGCTCTGGCCTAGACAGTTCATCCATAGTGTAGTGGGCATCTCTTCGTGGGTGCACAATGTTCAAATAGTCCACCTGAAGTCCAAGTTCAAGGCTCCACCACAAAAGTCTGTCCACTTCCCCCAAGGTAGGTTGCAGCCACCTAACAGGTAGGTGGTAAGTCACCACGGTGGGGGGCCGGTTACAAACAAGTGCCACCCACGGTGTCCCAACTGTGGCATACCCCACCTCCCACCATAGCAGTTTTCTGCTCCAACAGGCCACAGGGTGCTCCTGCCCATATGGCTCTTTCTGGCTCGGTACAGCTCCCAGTCCGTGCAGTGGCGCAATAGTTCGTAACACACAGTCCTGGTCAAGAATGTGCGCCATCAGCACGGGAGCGGGTACCCGAGCCTCCTTCAATGACTGGAATGCCAACTCGCAAGCGGGTGCAAAGTCCACTGACTTGGGAATGCCCTTCCTAGCCATCTCTGTCAAGGGGTTCACTACAGGACTAAAGTCAATGACAACATGTCCGTAGGGCCTTACAGGTTCTAAGGTCAGTACCGGTCTGGGTGATGTGGGTCGGGGACAGCCTCTGGTTGCCTCCACCCCCTCTGGGTTGGGCCTACCCCTGTCTCCTCCCACATGGTGCCCCAGGCACTGCACCTCCGTCATACCTATCTGGCAACTGTCTGCCCTAACTGTCAGACCTGCCCTCCAATCCTCTTCTGTCGACCTATGACTCGGGAAACCTACCCTGTCACCTAGGCCTACTCTTTCCTCCTCGTCCGCTACCTGTGCCACAGTGATGGCGGCCAGACCACCAGCCTCTGGATCCTGTGTGGCATCCACTACAGGGAGGCTGCATGTCTTCCCCAATCTACTGTGCACAGGCAGGGGACCTGCTATGTCCACAGCAACTTGCTGCAAGGGTTCTCCTATGGGCAGAGGCCCGAAGACAACACAACCGCTGGAGTGCCCCGGCTGCCAACGCATGGCACCAGCCTTACAGTTGGTCTGGGCGTCATCCGACATTCCAGACCAGGGTAAGCTCTGTGTCAGGCACTTCAGGGTACGGTCTGTCTCCGGGTTGCTGTCCAAAGGGGTTTCGCTGGCAACCGACACCGGTTGCGCAGGAACGTTCCCTGAGGGGACCAGTTGGACACATTCCCTATCTGGTCTATCCCCTCCCACTTTCCTGGCTACCCTGTACCTTAACCCTTCCCGCCAGGTCAAACTTCCTGCCCCAACCCTGTCAAGGCCGCTGCCAGAGTGGCGCCTCATGCCTTTCGGGGATGGGTCAGAGAGTTGAACCTCCCTAAACTCCTGCCTGTGGCCCTCAATCTCTCCTAAATTGGGACACTCTACAGGGGGATCTAGGTGGGGACTACTAGGGTCAGTCTGGTAGGGGTCAGTCATGGAAAAGTCAATGTGGTTTCTCATACTCACCGCCGGAGTTGGCAAACCACTTGGGTCAGGAACATCATTGGGCACCCCCACAGGATCAAACGAGCTGGAACCGACATCCTCTGCGTTGCTAGGGGACGTGGGCATACCAGAGGCAAAAGGCATGCGGGGTCGATGTGCTGATCTAGCCGCTGTAATCTTTTCCTCTGGGCTGGTTGATGCTGTGGTTGGCTGTGCTGGCAGTTGTCTAGCAGCTGTAGTCTTTTCCTCTGGGCTGGGCTGTGCTGGAGTAGCTGATGTCAACGGTGGTTTTGGAACTTGACTCCGGGGAATGGCGCCAACAAACATAGTGACGATCCCACCACCCAGATCATTTCCTAGGACCACATCAGTTGGGAGACCATCCATGACGGCAACTTCTCGCAACTCTGGTCCAGCTCCCCAGTCCAGGTAGACTCTTGCCATGGGAACCGCTTTTTCTGTTCCTTCTGCCAGAGTGACCGTGGCAGTGCGACCCTGCAATACTGCAGCAGGATCTATGAGGTGGGGGCTCACCACAGTGATTGAGGCCCCAGAGTCTCTTAGGCCTTCTCCCTGCAGGGGTCCCACGTGGACTGGCTGCAGGTGCCTCCACATGTTGTGTAGGGGCTGTTTGGCCATGCAGGTGACTCTCTCCGCAGAGTGCACCTGTCTCTCGCCACACTCCATCGGACTGACTGGAGGGGGAACAGTCTCTGTAGGCTCATCTCCTCTCGTCAAACAAGCGATCCGGGCTCCAGCACTCGGATTTGGGGCACGAGTCTGGGGTGCTTGGGATGCAGGACAGTTCATCCTCAGATGTCCGATTTTCCCACAGCCGTAGCACTTCTTCTCCAGTCGTGGCACCGATGATCTCTGATCAGTTGCAGGGACGCTGCGGTGCGGTTGCTGGCCAAGAGCACCCGGGTTGGAAGATGCTTGTCTTTGGGGGTGATGAGTTGAAGAGGGGGGTCCCCCTGGTGGTACAGTCTTTTGGAGCTGGCTGCTCGCTGGGCGCTTCTGGCCCCGTGGCCGAATTGCCACATATTTGTCGGCTAATTGGGCAGCCATTTTTAAGCTGGGTGGCTCCCGATCTAGCACCCACTCCTTCACTTCTTGGGCGCACCTGCGGTAGAACTGCTCCCTGCAGATCAGGTCGATCAGTGCGTCCCATGTAGTGGCTTCCGAATCCTTCACCCACTTCACCACGTACTGCCGCAGCTGGGTGGCGAACTGCTCATGGGTGCTGCTAGGATTCTTAGGCAAGTCTCTGAATTTCTTCCTGTAAGACTCGGGAGTGATGAAGAATCGCTGGAGGAGGGCCTTCTCGACTTCGTCATAGTTCCCACAGTCCTCCGTCGCCACTCCTCGATAGGCCTCCAAGGCCTCTCCATGCAGAGTGGGCACAAGGTGTCTCACCCACTCTGACTTGGGTAGATCGTGTAGTTTACAAGTCCTTTCAAAAACTTGCAAATGTCCATCAATGTCCCCATCACTGTCTGCAAACTTGGCAAACTGAACTCGTCCTGATCTGTGCACAACAGCTGACAACGGCTCCCGGGGTACCACGGCCTGTGGTGCCCGCTCCGCATGCCACATCCGAATGACAAGCATGCGTTCTTGCTCCGTTGCCCTTTCCCCCAATTCCGCTAGCCGATCTGCTAGGGTATCCGGGTCGCCCCCCCTGGGACGTTGGGATCCTGGCCCTGCTAGGGATTGCTGGGAAACATGGCTGTTGTGAGAGAGGGCGGGGCTTGTGGATCTCACCGGTCCTGTGCGAAGGTCCACTGTTGGGTCGTCCTCTGCGATGCTGACGCCATCAGTGTTTTCCACCTCTACCCGATGAGACTCCTCCCAGCTCCTGAGCGCCGCCTTCATGACGCTTCTGGACGCGTTGGAAGGGATATCCACACCCTTCCCCTGGCATACGATCTCCAGATCCTCCTTGGACATTCCGCTGAATTCCGCCATCTTGTGCGTTCTCCTGCGCTGCAGTTACTCCTCTCCTGAGTAACTCGGCTTCTCCAATTGGGTGATGAAAAGCCGCCTGGGACTATCCCACCACTATGCCACCAATTTCTGTGACAGGACGGAACCGCACGGAAGCACTCGCCGCTTGCCGCGTCCCGTTGACTGCGCACAGAATGGAAGGTCAAGCCGCACCCGTCAGTAACCGCCTGTTACTGACTCCACCCACTGCGCTGTGGGCGGGTTCTCGCTGCCACCACCAAACTCCTAACCTGCCGTGGCGTTTGGAACCACGGTTCTGCTCTGTATGTGCCGACGCACTGCTTTACCACACCTGTGTGGTGTCGACGAATCCCCACTAGCCACTTGCTAGGCCTCTACCGGTAGCTGGCGGAAGGCGGAGCTTGGAGACGTCAGGTGCTTCCCTGGACAGCCGGAGGACGGGGCTAGGTTTGGCCTAACCCTGTTGGTCACAAGATGAAGCAGTCTTCTTGAGGCAAAGGTGTTTTATTGCTCAAAAACCTTTAAAAAGGCTCCTCCCTATTGCTAGGGGCAACAGCATACAATTAAGATGTTTCAGCAGAAGAAGATGTTACAATACACAATCCTATGGGCCAACTGCCCTCCTTTTATCCCTCTCCAAGACCCCTTACCACAGGGGGTAAGCCCGCCCTGTGGTGTACAACCAATCAATGTTTACCCATGAGCTGTGCATGCTCTGGTCTCATGCACACACAACATTGTTCCCAATGGACAGTGGGGAGTGGCCGGTCTCCTTTGTCTCTCCCATCTGGGAGAGCAGGCTACTCCCACGGTGCCGTTCAGTCTGGCTGGGGGGAAGTTTTTCCCTCCTAAACTGACTTCCAGAAACCTGCCCGGGACCCCTCTCACTGCCTGCAGCCTGGATTTGGGCTCCAGAGCTGGGCAGCCTGGCTCCCCGGCCCAGGTCTCTGGTTCACTACGGCTGATCTCCATGGAGCTCCAAGAAACCCCTCAGCTTGTTCTATAGCTGAGCTGCTTCTCTTTCTCCCTGTCCCTATTGGAACTGTGAGGCTGGATGGGAATGCATTCCGTTTTTAGGGAAAAGGTCTGGGAGAATCCATCAGCCTGCACAGCTATGGATTCCCCCCTCCTGGGACACACAATCAAGTAAGTGCATTTTATCTTGAAATACATTACATTTTTGAATCACACTGTACATTTCCCTTTGTTAAATATACACTGAGCCTGTGCCCTGCACAGGCTCTACATACTCAGGCACTGCAGTGCCTTCCCTAGCCCTGCAGCCTGGCTGCGAGGGCTCTCTGTGTGCTGGAGGTATGGGGCTGGCTTCCCCCATCCTCCAGCCTGCTTTTCTGCCTCTGGGGTTCCAGGGAGCTGGCTCTCCCTGTCCCCCCAGGGTGGCACTAATCAGTGGCCTCGCCGCACGCAGCGGCGCACCCCCCTGTACCGAAGTCCGGCGGACCGGGACACTTGTCCCGGCCGCCGTGACCCTGGCTTTGTTGTGGCGCTGGGGCGCCGGGAGCGTAGCTCCCGGACCCCAGTGCTCATCAGCCTGCTCGCCCGCCTAATGTGCCCACGCCGCTAGGGAGCCAGCTAGCCCGGTCCCCCATCAGCGGTGCTGATTTGTGGCCTCGCTGCAGCGTCCGGCGGGGAGCCGGGCTGCAGCGCACCCCCCTTGCTGACCGGCAGCCCGGGACGTTCGTCCCGGCTGCCGCGGCTGGCCGCCTCCAGTGTGCTGAGGCGCCGGGAGCGGAGCTCCCGTCCCCAGCACAGGCAGACCCAGAGCGCGCTGCAGCGGGAGCTGAGCTCCCAGCCGCAGCGGCTCACCCTTCTCCCCCCCCCGGCGCACACACAGCTCAGTGTGCCGGGGGGCTGTGCTCACCGCTGCCGGGAGCGGAGCTCCCGGACTCCGGCGGTGCCCATCTGAAGGCTGCAGCGGGAGCTGATCTCCCGCATGCAGCAGTCCTCGTCTCCCCCGGCGCGCACACTCCAGTGCGCCCGTGGGTGCACCGACCGCTGCCGGGAGCGGAGCTCCCGGACGTCGGCGGTCAGCGGCTGCCCTCTCCCCCGGCGCGCACACTCTGCTGAGCGCGCCAGGGGCTGTCCTCCTTGCCGTGGTCTCCGGAGGGGTCCGGGACCACGGCACAGTTTTAAACCAAAATACATTTTTATACATTTGAAACACATTAATAAAACACGGCGCCTAGCGCCCACAATGCATTTTTAAATCTGGCGCCAAGCGCCCCTTTGTCTTTGCAAATGGCGCCGGGCACTAGGGATTAACCCCTTCAGTGCCAGGGCGGCCATTTGCCTCGTGGCTGGGGCTCTCCGGCCACAGGGTGGTCTTCAGTATGCCGACTGACGGGATCCCGGCGCACAGTATACTGGCGCCGGGATCCCGACAGCCGGCATACCGACACTTATTTTCCCTCGTGGGGGTCCACGACCCCCCTGGAGGGAGAATAAAATAGCCCACCGTGCCCGTAGCGTGGCAAGCGCAGCGAGCCCGCAAGGGGCTCATTTGCGCTCGCCACACTGTCGGTAAGTCGGCGGTCGGGCTCCCGGCGCCGGTATGCTGGGCGCCGGGAGCCCGACCGCCTGCAGACCGTACTGCACCCCTCTAAGGGCAGGGGTGGGGGGGGATGTAAGGGGAATCTGTCTGCCGTAATGTGTAAAATGGGGACTCTGCCTGCTGTACTGCATAAAAGGGGACTCTGCCTGCCATAATGTGTAAAAGGGGGACCTATCCTGCCGTCATGTGTAAAAGGGGTAATCTGCCTGCCGTAATGTGTAAAAGGGGGACTCTGCCGGCCACAATGTGTAAAAGGGGGACCTATCCTGCCGTAATGTTAAAAGGGGGACTCTGCCTGCCGTAATATGAGTTAGTGGCGCTACTGTGTGGCATATTATGAATTGGTATTATTTTGTGGCCACGCTTCTTCCCCATGAAGCCACACCCCTATATTTTTGGCACATGCCTACGATGCGCACTGGGGGGGGGCAATGCTTTTTCTTGCACACAGCGCTAAAATGTCTAGTTACGGCACTGGGCTGTACTGCAGAGAAAGTCCACAGGAGAACTGCACACTGGAATCACTGAAGACAATAGAAGCACTGACATCTTTCCAGCCCAGGAACAGGATATTTATACCTGCTGGGAAGCAGGGATTGGCTGGCTGATAACCAGAGTCTAGAGTGCAGCTGCTGGATAATTAGACTGAGACCAGAGAGCAGCTGATAGACTGAAAGGTAACATGTGATGAAAACAAACATGGCTGCGCCAATGTTTGAACTTGGAGGGAAAGACTGTTTGTAACTTGCATGTGAGTTTTAACCATGAAGCTGCCAGAATCACAGTAAAGAGATTTGAGACATTGAGAAGCAGCGTGCTGCACACAGACAGTGCAGATGGAATCCAGGCTTGGAACGCTGGGACAGTCTCAGGAGGCATTTGGAAGGTAAATACTGATAAAGAATTACCTGGATCGTGACAGTCATTGGATGATGTCACGGATAGAAGAGTGGATGGTTTTCTGAAAACCATATTTTCTCAGTCTGGGGCAGTCATAAGGCCAGCCATGGCTTCAGCTTGGATGGCAAAAGCAGTTGCTGCCTGGATAGAGGTACTAGAAGACGGTCTTTCAGCACCTTCAAGGGAGCAAGAATCCTATATAGCTCATATAAAACAGGCTGCAATATTCTTGGAAGAAACAGCATTAGATATGGGCACTATCGCCTCCAGGGCATCAGCTTCAACAATAGCTGCTCGCAGAGCAGTTTGGTTATGTACATGGAAAGCTGATTCCGAATCTAAGAAGGTTCTGGAAACTTTGCCTTTTACGGGAAGTATTCTGTTTGGTAAAGAATTGACAGATATTCTGGAGTCAGAAGCAGAATCCAAAAAGGTAACATTTCCTTCCACATATCACCCCAAACGTAGGGGTCCCACTTTTTGGCCCTTTGGGTCACAAAAGCAAAAGGAAAAAGTGATCATAAGTAGCCCAATATAATAAATTTGGTAAGGCAAAAAAAGCAATGGGCTACCAGAATGCCAGCATCCAACCCAGAGAATAAGCCATCAGCCTGATGGTGCGGGCCTCCTCCAGGGGGACCACATGGTAGGGGGCCGACTTCTTCAGTTTGCACAAATATGGCAGCAGTCAACAACAGATGCCTGGGTGCAAGAAGTGGTATCTCTAGGTTATGTTTTTCCCTTCAAGAAGCATCCTCCTCGAAGGTTCTTCTGCACCAGCCCATCTCGGGTAGAGATGAAGGCCAGGGCTTTGCAAGAAGCAGTTCAGAAATTTCTTTAGCCAGGAGTAATCATTCCAGTATCCCCTACACAACAGGGACAGGGGTTTTACTCCAACCTGTTTTTGGTTCAGAAGCCAATGGGTCATTCCGGCCAATTCTTAATCTCAAAATGCTGAACAAATACATTTGGATCCCACGGTTTCACATGCAGGGCCGTCTTAACAGCAGTGTAGGCCCCTGGGCACAGCAATGCACTGGGCCCCCTACCCACTCTCCAGCGGTAGGGGTGGGTGGGTGCTATCAGCGGCTGGTAGGGGGTGTTCTATCTTCCACTGAGCATGTAGGACCTGGAGCAGTAATTTCTGCTAATTACTCCATTACTGAACAGATGGGGCTAAACTGTAGAAGGGGGCATTGGGCTGAATGAAGATGCCCTGGTACATGACTTCCAGGGTGGTAGGGGGTGTTTAATACGTAGGGGAGGGGTAGATAGTGGAGTGGGCTTAATATTTATCATTTTCCAGTGGGAGCACAGCTTGCTTGACTGCAGATATCTACAGTTCCTGAAAATATATTTCTTAGCTTTGAATGGAATAAAAAACGAGAGAGTTCCACCTTTCAGGAGGTACTGGGGACTTGGGGATCAGAGTTCAGGAGCCAGAGCAATACACCAACGAAAATTTAAAACTGCATATTAGGCATGTGGAGCTGGAGCAGGGACCAGCTGCTGGAAGGCTGATATCTCTGGTTCTGGGCATAATAGAGACAAGCTGCCAGTGTCCAGCGAAAGGGGAGAGTCCCAGCTTTTGGATTATACCCTCAGAACCTGAGATATCTGGCTGGGAAGAGCAATTAACAGGCTCAGATGAAGTCCACTGCTTTCACGTTGGATATCTCTGGTTCCCCAGGGCCGATTTTCAAAAATCTGGTACCCCTGGAAAGAGGAGACCCTCAGCTATCAGCCTAGGGCCCTTATACTCCTGGGGCCCTTGGGCAAGAGCCCATTGAGCCCATACGAAAAGACGGCCCTGTTCACATGGAGACGTTACACTCCATAGTTTTGGCCATGGAACCAGGGGATTATATGGTATCCCTGGATATTCAGGATGCTTACCTATATGTTCCTATAGCACTGTCCCATCAGTGCTATCTCAGGTTCGCTATCCTCCAGCAGCATTTTCAGTTCCAGGCATTACCATTTGGGTTAGCTATGGCACCCAGAGTATTTACCAAAATCATGGTGGTTGTGGCAGCTTATCTTCGCAAGCAGTGGATAAGAATTTTTCCATACCTCGACGACATGTTAATCCTAGCACAATCACAGGAATTGCTCTTGGACCATCTCCAACAGACAATAACATGTCTTCAGGGGCACGGATGGCTCATAAATTGGGCAAAATCGTCTTTAGTTCCGTCACAACGGATGACTCACTTGGTGGCTGTACTGGATTCAAGTCTGCAGAAAATATTTTTACCTCAGGACAAGATAGCCAAGGTACAGTCAAGGACTCAGGAGTTGTCACACAATCAAACAATATCAATCCACGTAGCTATGCGACTGATGGGTTTGATGATGTCAACATTCGACATGGTGGAGTATGCACAATTCCACTCAAGACCTCTGCAGCATCTGATTCTGGCCAGATGGAATGGAATCAGTGGTGGTTCTTGCCACGGGCAAGCAGTACTTTTGCCCGGGGCGCCACCTTCCGGAGGGCGCCGCACCAGGGCAAGATCCGCCACTGTGCCCCCCGCAGTGCCCTGCTGTGCCCCCCCCCCCCCCGCTTTGAAGGGAACCAGATGCGTAGCGTCTCGTTTCCCTACATTGAGAGGACCTTAGTTGTGCGGTGCGCGATGACGTCATCGCGCACCGCACAGTAAAGGTCCTCTCCATGAAGGGAGACTAGACGCTACGGTCTAGTTTCCCTTCATGTAGATGACCTTTGCTGTGCGATGCGCGATGACGTCATCGCGCACCGCACAGCATAGTGGCACAGACACTAGGGGTCATAATTGACCTCTAGTGTCTATGCTGTTCTATGGGAGAGACGTAATAACGTCTCTCCCATAGATCGAAGAGAGGAGAAGAGCGGCGCCGCCGGCGGAGGGGTCTGCAGCGGTCTGGATCAGGAACAGGGATGGTAAGTATACTTTTTTTATTTAATTTTTTCTTTCAGCGTCGTGACCACACCCCCATTTGAAGCCACGCCCCTATATTTTGCCCGGGGCGCCACAAGGCCAAGAACCGGCCCTGAATGGAATACATCAAACAATAAAGAAACAGACTATGGTACTTTCACACAAGGTAAGAAAGTCATTAGCCTGGTGGCTACAAACATCCCATCTAGACAAAGGGAGACTCTTTTGGATATCAGAATGGGAGATCCTGACAACAGATGCCAGTCTTCAGGGCTGGGGAGCAGTGTCCGGAAGATTATGGTTCCAGGGACAATGGACCACAGAAGAAAGTCGCCTGCCAATAAATCTGTTAGAACTTCGGGCCATATACATGGCACTGATTCAGGCAAAGGACACTCTTCAAGGAAGACCAGTCCAGATCCATTTGGACAATGTAACGGCGGTAGCATACCCCAACCATCAGGGAGGAATGCGCAGTCAAACAGCAATGAAGAAGGTAAGTCACATACTATAATGGGCATAACTCCATCTTCCAGCATTGTCTGCAGTATTCATTCCGGGAGTCCTAAACTGGGAAGCAGATTTTCTCAGTCGACACGCCATTCAAGCAAGTGAATGGGCTCTACACCCGGAAGTCTTTCAGACTCTAGTAGACAAGTGGGGTTTGCCAGAGACAGCTCTCATGGCGTCCCGTCTGAACAGCAAAGTAACCATATATGGGTCAAGAACAAAGGATCCCGAAGAGATCTTTGTGGATGCCCTGTCAGTGAAACAGGACTTTCATCTGGCGTATCTGTTTACTCCGATCATCCTGCTATCCAGGGTGCTGGGGAAGATAAAAGAAGCAAAAGGTGCCATGATCCTAATAGCTTCGGCTTGGCCCAGAAGGCATTGGTACACAGATCTGCAGAGAATGTCGATGAATGCTCCACTTCTGCTTCCTCAACGTCCAGATTTACTAATGCAGGGTCCTTGTAACCACAGGCATCTGGATCGACTATCGTTAACGGCGTGGCTCTTGAAACCTCTCTCCTGAAGTCAAGAGGATTCTCACAATAGGTACATCAAACAATGCTCAGAGCAAGGAAACCCTCCTCAGCTCGCATTTATCACCGAATATGGCAGGCCTATATTCATTGGTGCAGTGAAAGAAATATGGACCCAAAATCTTCCCAGATTTCTAGGGTCTTAGATTTCCTTCAGGCAGGAATGGATAAAGGTTTGAAGGTGGCTTCCTTGAGAGTACAAGTATCAGCATTGACTGTGTGGTTCCAAAAGAAAATTGCCAATTTACAGGATGTGCGTAGTTTTTTCCAGGGAATGCTGCGCATTCAACCTCCTTTTGTTCCTCCTACAGTGCCTTGGGACTTAAGTCTAGTCCTGAAAGTCCTTCAAGTTGCTCTATTTGAACCACTTAATAAAGTGGATCTTAAATTGTTGACAGCTAAAGTTCTCTTTCTACTGACTATGGCCTCAGCTAGAAGAGTGTCAGATTCAGGAGCGCTGTCATGTTGTTCTCCTTTTCTGATTTTTTATACAGATAAAGCAGTTCTTAGAACTAGGTCTGGGTATCTTCCTGAGGTGGTGTCTAAATTCCACCTTAATGAAGAAATTGTAGTCCCGGCTTTTCAGGTATAGGGGCTTTCTGCGGGAGATGTGTCGCTGGACGTGGTCCGGGCAATAAGGATCTACGTGGATCGTACCAGTGCCATCAGAAAGACAGATTCTCTTTTCATTCTCTATGGATTTCACAAGAGAGGATGGCCTGCTACTTCTAAACAGATGCTGGCAAGATGGCTTCTAATGACGATTTCAGAAGCATATTCTTGAGCTGATCTCCCTGTTCCGGCTAATGTCTCTGTTCACTCCTAAGGTAGGTCCTTCATGGGCTGCACAAAATGGTGCTTCAGCAGAACAGATATGTAAGGTAGCCACATGGTCTTCCATTAACACATTCATTAGACATTATGCCTTGGATACTTTTGCCTCTCATGACGCTGAATTCGGGCGCAAGGTTCTCCTGTCCAATCAGGAGCGTCCCCACCACTAAATTGCTTTGGGAAATCCCATTGTTATCATATGGATAACCTGTGGATCCTGCCGGAGAAATATACGTTATGGTAAGAACTTACCGTTGATAACGGTATTTCTCCTAAGTCCACAGGTTCCACAGGGATCCCATCCTGACACACCTGATTTGAGGATCTTTCTACTCACCAAACCTCTTATTTCTTGTACGGGTGTGCATGTGTGTTCTCGCCTGATTAGGGCTCTACATGATGCTCCTGCCTAAATGCTTTGGAATACAACTGATTTGCCTGAGCTAGTGGGCGGGGATATATGGACGGGCCCATTGCATCCTGGGAGGACTGAAAGCTTGTGATCGTTTGGTGCCAATTCGCTGTTGCTCCATCATATCCCATTGTTATCCTGTGGAACCTGTGGACTTAGGAGAAATACCGTTATCAACGGTAAATTCTTACCATAACGTATATATATCTAACTCTGGATTACAGCTGTCTGTTGCTACTTGTTATCTGGCACATGAGCACAAGATCTGTGCTGATCAGTTTGATTGGTACTCTACAGTTTTTATGGCATGAAGTGCAGAGCCTCCATGCTGTTGATAGGATTTATGGTGCCCTGATATTACACAGTGTGGGGCTGATTATGCATTGGATGGATCTCTATTCATAGACAGTGGCACCAAGAGAGGGGGGGAGGGTACAGATTACCTGGGCCCCGGTCTGATGGAGGGGCCATGTGGGGGCCCAGGTCTTCCCCTCCCCTTCCCCACCTGGAAGCAGCAGTTGCATGCATTTTCTCAGTCCAGCACACATACAATTTTTACTGTATTGTTTTCTGAGGGTGCATGGCCATGCCTCCTGTGATTAGGCCATGCAAGTACCTGGGCTCAGCCAGGCTCTCTTCTGCCCTGGCTGGGAGGCATGCCATTATCCTGTGAGTGGATGCTTTTCATGTGCTAGACAACCCCCAAGAGGTGTGGCCATGCCCCAAACATGCTGTGGTCACATGCCCTCCAGTGGGGGTGGCGGAGGAACGGGGGCAGGAAGTTGTTGTACCGGGGCACAGGATTTCTCTTGGCAGCCCTGTTCATAGACACAAATTGTGAGCCCTTTCACACAGGGCATATACAGCTGCAAATTTACACATTTTGATCCTAGTCTGATGAGGCAGCTTGCGTAAAATCACTGGGTGGCACTGGTCTTCACTTGCAGATGCACAAACCCCAGCATTATCCCTATGGATTCTTACATTAGCAGACAGTAGTAAACTTTGCTTCCACGTCTGCCTGCAGCTACAGCCTGTGACTCAGAATTAGCCCCTGTGTGTTATTTTGATTCTGCTGTTCTCTACTGACTCTCCTTGTCTGCTGCCCAACCTGACCTTTGTCTCATTTTCATGGTCACATTATTTCCTGACAGGGGCTGGCTGTACACTTTTAGCCAGGGGCAAATTCAATCAAGTGGCCCTGGCCTTTCTACCAACACACAGCAATGGCAAAATGGACATGCCTCTGTTGCCGTCTCATTGTCATCACCATAGATCTCTTAATGCCTCTCTCTTTCTCATCAAGCGCTCCCTGCATACCTACATTCTTTCTTTAATGGGCAAAACCATGTTGCACTGCAGGTAGGGCAAATACAATGTGCATAGAGTTAGATTTGGGTGGGTTATTTTGTTTCTGTGCAGGGTAAATACTGGCTGCTTTAATTTTAGACTGCAATATCAATTTCAGTATGAACACAACCCACCAAAATCTAACTCTCTCTGCACATGTTGCATCTGCTCCACCTTCACTGCACATGGTTTTGCCCATTAGAGAAAAAATATGCTGTTGCGATCAGGTCTGAATTGGGCCTAATATCCTTAATTGCTACCTCCACAGCAGTCTCCCTTCACTGCACAGGATCAGTACGAGATCCTGGTGGTCGGAATAATGACTCCGGGATCCCGACCGGTACAATCCCGACAGGGGGCGAGAGAGCAACGCAGCCCCTTGCGAGCTCGCTGCGCTTGCCATGCTGAAGGCACAGTGCCTCGCTACGCTCGGCACACTAATTTATTCTCCCTCTATGGGTGTCGTGGACACCCACAGAGGGAGAATATGTCGGGATTGTGCCAGTAAGGATCCTGAAGTCGGTATTCCGACCGTCAGGATCCCGTCCAGCGGGATCTTGACCAAATCCCCACTGCACCCCCCATCCTTTCACTGCACACTTAGCAACACTCCTGGCCCCTTCACAGCACTTTCACAGCTCTTTCTGACATCACCTCCTTCCATTCAAAGTCCACCTCACCTCCTTCCATTCAAAGTCCCCCCTTCAATGCGCTTCCTTCCCTTCAATTCCCACCTTACAGCACTTCACCCCTTACCCTCCAAAACAAGTTCATTTCAGATAACACCACCCCTTGCAAGCACACATTTAGCTCACATCACTCACTGACCCACTCACATCTCTTTCACTGGCTGCTGCTGCTGCTGCTGATCATTCATTTGCAATGATCACCAGAGGGGAGGAGCTAAAACACTATATGGTGCAGGTAGGGATTGTGAAGCCTTCAACCAATTGTCACCCAGGCCTACATGGATGGGTAGCCCGTGGGGGTATTTGTGGTGATGGCCCATTAGGAGTCTCGTGGGCAGGGTTTAAGACAGATGATTGTCTAATTTGATGAGGGGGGGGGGGGGCTGGAGCTGCCGATCCATCCACCCCCTTTTGTTTTCTTCCTTCCCTGTGTTTGGGTGGATCCCTCCCAGCACCACACAGAATCCGTGACTCACTATTGTCACCTAGCTTGATTGCCACACATCACCCACCCTATCTCACAACTCCTGGGGTGAGAAACTTGTGATGAGGCATTTCCATGATGAAGTCTCTCTTCACTCTTCTCTTGAGAGCAATCCACTTTTTCCAGGACCATCATCCAGCCAAGTTCTTGAGTTTCCTTTTTATACTAACTTTATGGTTTCCCCTTGATTTTCTTGCTTTCTATATCCAGTACTTGAGATTAATTCTTGGTTAGGCATTAAGAATTTAAAGTAACTTTGCCCAAAGTAGCATTTCTTCACTTCATCTTCACTCTTGTCATTTACCTCTCTAATCTTCATCCTTCAAGTATTGGCTACTGGCATGCTTCACTGGTAACTCATCCTCTTTTTAAGAGCCACTATCATCATGACAGCCACCAGCATCATAATCTTTAAACCTAGTGACACTTGGATTCTCTCACCTAAGTAAAATTCATCTCACGGGTTTGATCGCTATAAGCCACTTCAATTATGTTTATAAGAGCATCTCAAACATTTACTTGTTGTGCATTGAAAATTTTGGGAACTTCAACATGTTCCATCAGCAAAGATTGAGATTCACCATCAACAGAGGTCTTTCATTTCAGATTCTGTTTAGCTGCTAAATGTTTTTCAAACCTGTAAATTATGTAGCCTTTTTCTGTATTTCTTCTACCTTTTCCTCATGGTACAAATGATCGCCATTTGTATTTATCAGTGCCATTTCACCAACTTTAGACACAGCTTTATCATCAGGAACCTTTAGGGGGTCTGAAAAACACTACAAGGCATTTCTTCCTCTGCAACAAGTTCCTTTGGCAGGTTTTCCAGCTTTGATACATCTGTCCCTTCCTGCCCACAGAGACATATATAGTGGACATCTTTCATTGTCCAATTGTTGCTGATAGCAAAATATGTTCATGCAATTCACTGTTTGTGGTTCATTATACAAGCCCTTTTTTATGTTGTCCATATTCCTTTGCATCTCTATCCTATCAATCTTCACACCAGGGCCAGTATTTACTAAGAATCCGAGTTTGTCCGATTTTTGTTTTTTTTTTCTAAGTCCCAATCCGGGAATTCACTAAGCACAAATCTCGGCAGTGTTTGGACTATTCGGAATGGTTTGAATGACAACGTTCACAAATACGAATGAATAGACCATCGGTCAAACGCGGCTGTTATTACATAGAATACGGGAATTCACTATTCATTCGTATTTGGGTGTTAGTCTCTGAGTGCTCAAATGCGGTCGTATTTTTTTGCGATTCGAAAAAAAAAGCGGCAAAAAAATAGACCTGCTTTTTTCAATCGTGTTTACATGTGTTGCAAATAAAAAAATCACTCACACCTGAATTAGGATGCCTATAAAAGGATGTTAGGCCCATTTCAATACACCTACACTCAGAAATGGCAGCAGGACTGTGGGCCAGTGATCTTTTGTGTGCTGTGGGATTCCTCAGACTCAGACATCAGCCTGTAAGTAACCAGGGCCAAGAAACTGAACATGGTCAGCAGGTTGTACAGGTTCCGCAGAGGCTGCGCAGGCCTCGTTTTTTTAGGGGGCGTTTAAACTTGAACGCATTGTCCGATGATAAGATCATCCAGATGTTTCGTCTAAATCGTAACAGCATTTTCCGTCTGTATGACCTTGTCAAACTGGGCCTAGACCCTGAGACAGCACGCTTTTGCTCTGTCTCAGGCCTGCACAAACTCCTGACTGTGTTGCACTTTCTGGCTACTGGCAGCTTTCAGGCTGTGTCTGGGGATGTCATAGGAATCTCACAGCCCTCATTTTCCAGAATCTTAACACAGGTGATGTATACCTAACTACCTCTTCTGTTTTGTGTTTGTTTTAATTTCTCGGTGGCCAGTTCTGTCCTAAAATCTCATGTTTATTGTTCTTTAAAATATACACACCGGTGTTGGCTGTTTTGCAGCCCCACATCGAGGCCTCAATCTGCTTCCCTACCCAGGAGTCTCAGTGGCATGCCGTCAGGGTAGATTTCTATGAGCTGGCTGGCATGCCCAATGTGCTTGGAGCCATAGATTGCACACACATTCAGCTGAGACCACCTAGGGGCAGGCAGCACATATATACAAACCGCCATTTCAAACACTCCACAAATGTGCAGGTGGTTTGTGATGCAAATCTCAAAATAATGAGTGTTGTTGCTGGTTACCCTGGGGGCTGCCATGACTCCTTCATCCTCAGTCAGTCATCCCTTTTTGATAAGTTTGAGGACGGACAAATGCCAGATGGACGGCTGCTGGGTATGTAATTTGATATGTGTAGGCCTGCGTATACTTTGTCCAAATACAGGTGCAGATGTATTAACCTGTAGAAGGCATAAGGAAGTGAGAAACCAGTGATCTGTGCAAGGTGATAAAGGCACCAGCCAATCAGCTCCAATATGTAAATGAACATTTAGGAACAGATTGTCTGCTGCCTTTTTTACCTTGCACATATCACTGGTTTTTCACTTCCTTATGCCTTCTACAGGTTAATACATCTGCCCCACAGTGTGTTACTTATGTGTTGCTGTATCTTAACATGAATCTCGTTACTATATCTGTCTTTTAGGTGATGGAGGATATGGCTGTTTCTCTTGGCTTCTAACTCCATTGTCCCGACCTGATACCCCTGATGAACACAATTACAATCATGCACATAAGTCCACGTGGAATGTGATAGAAAGATGTTTTGGTGTGCTGAAATCTAGGTTTCGGTGTCTGGATAAGTCTGGTGGCCTTTTGTTGTATAGTCCCTCCAAGGTGACTCAAATTGTGTTCTGCTGCTGCTTTCTTCATAACATGTGTTTGCAACAACATCTGCCACATGTTGAGGAGGAGGAGGAGGAGGAGGAGGAAGAAAGCAGCCAGCAAGCAGAGGAATTAGACACATCTGGTGATACTTGGAGTACAGATGTAGGAAGGCAGGTTAGGCAAGAGATCGTCAATAGCTATTTCTAAGGTAAACTTGGTTTGCTTATTTCATTTGTTGTGTAATCATAAATAGATGTTTTGCCTTTTTTCCCAAAACCATTACTCAGAATGTGTCTGTCTCCTTGACACATACAAACATACCCTCGCTTTATGAAAAACAAATGTCGCATGTGTATTGTGTGTATTTTTATTCTCAAAACAACAGATTATGAGTGGCATGCATTAAGTCTGGATAAGTGATCGTAAACTTGCAGTGCTAATTTCTTACAAGCCCACATAATCAATTTAGTATTTCACTTTATCATTGTGTGTAACGTCCTAATGCACAGGTTCACAAACTCGGCCCTCAGGACCACACACAGTGCATGTTTTTCACGTAACCCAGTGGAAGCACAGGTGTATGAATTACTCACAGACATATGTTAAAAGGTTCACAGGTGGAGCTAATTATGTCACTTGTGATCCTGTGAGGAGACCTGCAAAACATGCACTATGTGGGTTCCTGAGGGCCAAGTTTGTGAACCTGTTTTCCCAAAAAACACTCCTCAACATATAATATGTTAGCCTTGAGGAATACATGTGTCCCTATGTGTGATGCACCATCATATTTAAGACACAGAAACTTACTGTAATCAGGAATAATTTATTTCCTAATGTTTAATGCTGTAAACTTGATGATGTGTATGTAAATACACAGTTTGCCACACATATACATTATTATACACATTCTTTGATTTTTGTTGTAAAAGTACATATTTGTTTGTTTCAGCATCATGTGTATAAACATTCTTACTAATTTTTAACACACACAAACATGTCCCAACAATACTGACATTCATTTTGACAATGTTTTTAAAACAGAACAAAGCCAACATATTACAAGCTTTTTACGCAACTCAATTGTGTTCTTCTTGTAATGTTGTATAGAGAAGAAAGCTATAATATGTATCAATAACATTGTAATTTTGATTGTCTGCAGCAAAAGAGAATGATTGGAATCTTGAAAGAGTAATGATTAGAAAAAAATCAAGTGGTCAGTTTACTTCCTGCTAAAGACATTCTGCCTGGCTGGCAATTATTGTGTCTGCAGGAAAAGAGAATGATTGGAATCTAGAAATAGTAATGATTAGAAAAAAATCAAGTGGTCAGTTTACTTTCTGCTAACATGTATGTGTGGCTCCATCAACATTTCCCTCCTCCAATACCAAAAAAATGGTAAAGAATAAATGTGCGTACAAATTTTATGTTTTTGTTTGTACCAATTATAATTAATGATGTTGAAAAAAGTGTCAAGGAGCTAAGTGTTATATATTTTTAGCCAAAAATACACTTACTAACTATTTTGAGTTACTTATCACAAATGTCTAACTTGTATTTTTTTCACGTTTTTTTTTGGTGGCTGCTTGTCCTGTCCTTTGCCTTTAGCACTGTCATGTTGTCATGCTCTGGTGGAGCGTCTTGGTGGTGATGAGACTGGCGTGATATTTGGAGTAGTCGTACCAGAACTGCTGCTTGTTTGCTGTTGGTGCATGCATCTAAGAGTTTCATTCAGGTTAGTGAGGGTGGCATTGAGTTCACGTGACGTGTAGCAGCATTTTGATTGTCTACTATTCGGAATAAACTTTCATTAATCTTTTGATTGTTTTGAAAAATGCTCATATAACTTTGCTGTTGTCTGTGCTGTTCTTCCATTATGCGCTGTAAGTTGCCCATGACCTGTGTAATGTCTGTACGCATGAGTTCCATGGTATTGCCTATTCTGGTTGTTTGTTCATTTTGTCTACTCAGATTTCTTGATATTCTTCTGAGGTGAGATGGTAGGCTTGCAAACATTTGTGTTTGCTTACGCAGGCAATCTTCATTAGTGGCCTGCTGTCTAGCCCAAATGGACCAAAACACCTGATCAGGGCCTTGTGTTCCTGGTGTTGTTGAGCTGTGTTGTGGTGGTGGTGGTGTGCTTTGCTGTGGTGGTGTACTCATAGGTGCTGGGGGGCTCATTCCTTGCATTAATGGCTGCATTTCTAAGATGTTTGTCTCCTCCATGTCACTGTGGTGCTGTTGTTGCGGAGGGATGCTGTTCCCAGGACTAGAAGCTGAAATGTTAAACAAATCTCCGTTAGCTATCCATATGTTTGAGAAATGTAAACAAATCACTATACATGGAACACATGTGATTCACTATTGCTTACAACTATTCTGCCTAGCAACATCATCACTCATAACTTAAATGCATACTTATGCCTGTTTGTGGCAAATGTGTCTGGTTACTTAATTGTGAAAGCAAACACTTTAGTTTTATTGTAGCTCACACATACTCCACCATAAAAACACATTGGAATACATAATGTGTTACCTTATAGCCTTGTTCAAACAAACATAGTAATGTTTTTATATGTATTTTGCAATGTTACCTCAAACACACATATGAAATTTGGAAAAACAACCTTACTTTTTGCAATAAAACCAACACGCTTTTTTGTTGCAGCATCTTACACACAATGTCATACTGTATGGCTCAAGTGGACATACATATCTTTACTGGATGTGGACAAGGACATTTAGCTTGGATTCCATTTCAGCTTTTACTTACTGTGGTAAGTATTTAAGTTTTTGATGTGTTTTGACTTAATGCGGTTAAGAAATATTTTGATTACGTTCTGAAATTTTTCAAATTTTTTTCAGTTTGATACAATCAAGATGAGGGGAGTGTGGATGACGTCTTGGAGGTGTGTCCAAAATTTGGAGTGGGGGGACAGAAAATACGGACGATAATCTTCGTGGCGGGGTAGCCTGCTGTGTTTGGGCCGGGACATACGACCTTGCTTTCTTTTCGGCCACAGTTTTTTTGTGGTGATGTCTTACAGAAGTGCCACTTCTGCTGCTCCATACTTCTTTTGATGGACCTTTTAATGAAAGTGCAATTTTGTTATGGCCATTCCTTTACAAGTATACACTATACTACAATGGACACTTTACCTGCTTCCGCAGCGTCATCATCAGATGTGATAGGAGTTACTGGCCGACGAGTAGCACTGCTTTTTTCTAGCACTGTATAAAAGAAAAAAACATTTTTTATCATGCTATTGTGTATACATCCACCCATTATGCTTATAAACATTTATTCTTTTAGAAATGCTTGGTTTTTATTTATAAAAAACATAAGGACCGGAAATACAAAAATAAAAAACAAAAAACTAAAAACATTGACCAAAACACATATGCACTATGGCAACATCAACACAGGAAAACATGTACAGGACACTGACATAGGCCACAAGTTAAAAAAACAAACAAACACACATCTTCATTTTGTATTGAAAGGATTTAAATTGCTCTGTGATGTTGCACTCCAAAGACACATTACCACTATATGAGCCAAAACAAAATGTAGCAATTTTTAAAAAAATTACACTGCAGTGTGGTGTCACGATACAAATACAAGCAAAAAAACCCCCCCCAAAATAGTGTTATTTTAATTAAATAATTAACATTATCTAATAATGACATTACACATGTAAGTGGGTAACAAACCACTTTCCAGTACTCCAGCCTCTAACATGACAACCACTGTTTTTAAAACATTGCACATGGATCACTTAAATATAAAACATAGTCACAATTTTAAATTAAAAAACAGCAAAAGGAAAACATTATTGCAGGACAATTCAGAGACACACCAAGTCCAAACTACACATGCAAAATATCTGTCCGAAAAACACATGACATACAATAAAGTAAGATGTTACATTGGCTTTTGTATAAAACATTAACCAAAACAATGTATTTGCTGACACACACTTGAAGATGGGAGTAATATGCAACGTCACATGACACACATTTAAAAAAACAACAAAAAAACACCATAGAATGTAAATGCAAATACACATGCTCACCATTCTTCCTGGGCCTATCTGAATCCTGGACATGGGTTGCAGAGACAACTTCTGGAGGGATTACACTCCGCATGGGCTCCTCATACTCCAGATAACTTGCAATATAGGGCTGCCCACCACTGGTTTTCCGAGCCGACTTGGCCTCCTTCGACTTGACACGTCGCTTTATGTCATAGTACCGTTTGCGGCACGTGTCCTCCGTCCGCTTGACCACCCCCTCACTATTGACAGCAGCAACAACTTTCTCCCACAAACTGTCTTCCTCCGTGTTGGCACCTTGGCGGACTCAGGGCCAAATAGCTGCCTCTGATACTTCATCAGCTCACGCACCAATGCCACATTTTCAGCAAAACTAAACTTTACATTCCGCCCAGTCTTAGTAGTGGTGCGTGGCTGCGGAGCACTCTGACTGTCACTATCACTTGAGGCTGCTGCAGCAACCTCACCCACCTCCTCCACCTCACTAACACTCACCTCCTCTACCTGACCAACCTCCTCCCCCTCACTCACACCCACCTCTGAGTCACACATAATTGTGTGTCTAAACAGTTAACACAGGGGGGGAAAAAGACAAACAACACACTCCTCCACTACCACTACACAACTCACACAGACACACACAAACACTGACAAGGGACTATAAAGAAAAATAACTTGGACTAAAAATGAGACAAAACCACAAAATACAAGACAACAAGAATGACAAGACGACTTTCAAACACAATACCACACTCAGAAATCGCTACCAACACTCCTCACCAAACCACAAATTCACCTACCTCCACAGCACAACCTCCCTCCTCCTCACCACTAACTAAACCCACGAGGTGCGGACGGTTTGGGGCGTATTTATATGGTTGCGCACAGACACTCCTACCATCTGAAACACAACCAATAACGAACGGGGATGAAAATCAAAACTTAAAGTGAAAATGCGGCCGCGGGGAGAAAAAAACCCTGCCGCGTTTAACTTAGGGATTAAAAAACAGCAAATACAACAAAAACACGTACGCAAACGACAACGACGGCCGTAAATGTGGCAAAAAAAAACGACTGCCATCGACATCGGAAAACACGACAACCATAAAGTCGACTGCTTCGTAACTTTGCGTATATGGATTCAAAAAGTTGCATGAAAATGCACCCGATACAAAACGAGTTTAAACACTACACAAACCGACTCAAACACGAATATTAGTAAATATTGCCCCAGGACTATATTTTAGATCCCAAAAGGACTCTATTTGAGCATCCAGAAGAATTGGACAGTGGACCTACAAAGCTTGGAATTTATTGGTGTGCTATCCTGTGAAATATCCACCCAAAACTCCCTCATCTGTGCGCTGGAGCATGTGCCATCTGGACCATCACTAAGGGAAGTACTTCATCTTCATGATTGCTAATATTGGGGCAGATGTATTAACCTGGAGAAAGCATAAGGAAGTGATAAACCAGTGATATGTGCAAGGTGATAAAGGCACCAGCCAATCTGCTCCAATATGTAAATTAACAGTTAGGATCTGATTGGCTGCTGCATTTCTCACCTTGCACATATCACTGGTTTATCACTTCCTTATGCCTTCTCCAGGTTAATACATCTGCCCCATTGTGTACTAGATGGTCCCATCAGCAAGAGACAAATGTATATTAAGTTCCACCTACCACTGGATAAATACTGCCATCATCCTATATGTCCAAGTTGAACCAGAGACTGGTTATTTTAAATAGCTTACTTATTTTATTCAAAATTATTATTATTTTTTTATTGTTTGTTGTTGTTGTTCTTATAATGTGTACCGATTAACAAGGAATACTATTAATCTTGAGGGAAATATTAAATAAATTCCTTATGCTTTTTTATCACATACACGGGCAGTACGGATGGTGTAATGGTTAGCATTACTGCCTCACAGCACTGAGGTCATGGGTTCGATTCCCACCATGGCTCTAACTGTGTGGAGTTTGTATATTCTCCCCGTACTTGCGTGGGTTTCCTCCGGGTACTCCGGTTTCCTCCCACAATCCAAAAATATACTGGTAGGTTAATTGGCTCCCTACAAAATTAACCCTAGCGTGAATGTGTGTGTGTGTGTGTGTGAGTACATGTGGTAGGGAATATAGATTGTAAGCTCCACTGGGGCAGGGACTGATGTGAATGGCCAAGTATTCTCTGTAAAGCGCTGCGGAATATGTGTGCGCTATATAAATAACTGGTAATAAATACATAAATAAATAAAATACACCTGTCTGCTTACAATATTGTATTAGCGTTGTTTGTTTCTGTATAAGTGTACCATTTGGATTGACTATCCAATTTTTCACAGCTGCTTAGAGAGATCACTCTAATTAAGCACGTGCTAACCCAATTTGGCTAGTTTCTACTCTATTCCATTTCACACCAGCCTCCTCTTAATCTTTATGTAGTAATAACTGCTGCTTGAGTTTCCAGATTTCTGTCACACGAGGGCCCTCATTCCGAGTTGTTCGCTCGCAAGCTGCTTTTAGCAGCTTTGCACACGCTAAGCCGCCGCCTACTGGGAGTGAATCTTAGCTTCTTAAAATTGCCAACGAAAGATTCGCAATATTGCGAAAAGACATCTCTGTGCAGTTTCTGAGTAGCTCGAGACTTACTCTGCCAGTGCGATCAGTTCAGTGCTTGTCGTTCCTGGTTTGACGTCACAAACACACCCAGCGTTCGCCCAGACACTCCTCCGTTTCTCCAGCCACTCCCGCGTTTTTCCCAGAAACGGTAGCGTTTTTTCGCACACACCCATAAAACGGCCAGTTTCCGCCCAGAAACACCCACTTCCTGTCAATCACATTACGATCACCAGAACAAAGAAAAAACCTCGTAATGCGGTGAGTAAAAATCCTAACTGCATAGCAAAGTTACTTGGCGCAGTCGCAGTGCGAACATTGCGCATGCGCAATAAGCGGAAAATCGCTGCGATGCAAAAAAAAATACCGAACGAACAACTCGGAATGACCACCTAAGTTCAGTGATGAGGTATGATGTCAGTTTGTGTCCAGAATCCAATTCCAGAGTGTAGTCCAACTTCTTTCCTCATCTGATTTTTTTACATTTCACATGGCACTTTCAGAGAGCTGTTCTTCCAGCTACAGTAGGTCATTTTTCCCATCTTGTTCTGAGTCTTCAGAATATAGCTCTCCACATCTCCAAAGTTTACAGGTCTAAACTTTGTCTATTTTAGACACTTCTACTTTTACTGTACATTCAAGCTCTGTCGGACACAGATTTTCACCTGCAGATTGTGCAACTTCTCAAGGTTCACATTCTCTACTTGCAACTCTTCAACCCAGTACATACATGGGGCCTAATTCAGACCTGATCGTAGCAGCAACTTTGTTAGCAGCTGGGCAAAACCATGGGGGTCATTCCGAGTTGATCGCTAGCTGCCGTTGTTCGCAGCACAGCGATCAGGTGAAAAAATGGCTTTTTTGCACACGTGTATGCACCGCAATGCGCACGTGTGTTGCATGGGTACAAAGCCCGTTGTTGTTTTGCAAACGTTCTAGCGAAGTTTTCAGTCGCACTGACAGCCGCAAGAAGATTGACAGGAAGGGGGCGTTTCTGGGTGTCAACCATAGGCGTGCGCACGGGGGGTGCCTAGTGCGCACAGGCACCCCCTAATGTCCGGCACCCCCTCACATATGCGGCACGCTTACAGCAACAGTAATGCGGGTCCATCCTCCTCCTCTCCCTTCCCTCCCACCCGTGCACTGCAGCAGGAGCAGCTGGGAGGTCCTCCAAACGAAGGGGATGTAGTACCGCTACGGAGGCTGGAGCTCACTTCTGAGCTCCGCCTTCTGTTTTCCGGCTCCAGCAGTGTGTGAAGGGAGAGACGTCATGACGTTGTGACGTCTCTCCCTTCACACACTTACTACTAAGCGCGAGGAGCTGCGGGCGGCGGACAGCGCTGGAGTGGGTCTCATGTAAGTATTGTGATGCTGTGTCGGTATTTGGGACTGTGGGAATGTGTTAGGGGCACTACTACTATTGGTGGGGCATTGTGTAGCTGGCACTACCACTATGGGCATGTGTAACTGGCACTACTATTAAAGCTATGTGTAACTGGCACTACTACTATGGGCATGTGTAACTGGCATTACAACTATGGGCATGTGTAACTGGCATTACAACTATGGGCATGTGTAACTGGCACTACTACTATGGGCATGCGTAACTGGCACTACTACTATGGGCATGCGTAACTGGCACTACTACTATGGGCATGTGTAACTGGCATTACAACTATGGGCATGTGTAACTGGCACTACTACTATGGGCATGTGTAACTGGCATTACAACTATGGGCATGTGTAACTGGCACTACTACTATGGGCATGTGTAACTGGCACTACTACTATGGGCATGTGTAACTGGCACTACTACTATGGGCATGTGTAACTGGCATTACAACTATAGGCATTGTGTATGACACTACTACTATGGGCATTGTGTAATGGGCAGAACTACAGGCATTGTGTAAGGGTCACTACTACTATGGGCATTGTGTAAGGGTCACTACTGCTATGGGCATTGTGTAAGGGTCACTACTACTATGGGCATGTGTAACTGGCACTACTACTATGGGCATTGTGTAACAGACTACTACTATGGGCATTGTGTAACTGGCACTATTACTATGGGCATTGTGTAACACACTACTACTATGGGCATTGCGTAACTGGCACTACTACTATGGGCATTGTGTAACTGGCACTACTACTATGGGCATTGTGTAACACACTACTACTATGGGCATTGTGTAACTGGCACTATTACTATGGGCATTGTGTAACTGACACTACTTCTATGGGCATTGTGTAACTGACACTACTACTATGGGCATTGTGTAACTGGCACTACTACTATGGGCATTGTGTAACTGGCACTAGTACTATGGGCATGTGTAACTGACACTACTACTATGGGCATTGTGTAACTGGCACTACTACTATGGGCATTGTGTAACTGACACTACTACTATGGGCATTGTGTAACTGGCACTACTACTATGGGCATTGTGTAACTGGCACTACTACTATTGGGCATTGTGTAAGGGGCATTACTACTATTGGGCATTGTGTAATTGGCACAACTACTAGTGGGCATTGTGTAACTGGCACTACTACTATTGGGCATTATGTAAGGGGCACGACTACTATGGGCATTGTGTAACTGGCACTACTATTATAGGCATTGTGTATGAAGTAGGTTTGTCTTCTTCCTATTACTAAGATATTTTGCTTGATTATTTCTTTGATTATTATGCAACATTGTGACCAGGTGTTAATCAGCCACCATATTGGAAGGGGTATATAAACCCCTCATATCCAAACAACTGACACCTTTGAAAAAGCTGCTAGCTGAACGCAGCGAAACGCGTTAGGTTTATAAGGGACCCAGAGCTGGAGATTACCAACAGGAAGACCGAACCATCCCCCACACAAATTCCGGATTGCCACGCAAAGTTGGAGGACTTAAATAGCAGATTGGACCGACCAATTCTACCATCCGCATTGCATGAGGAGCTCGCCATTCGAAATCCAGGAGCACCAATTCCTCTAGCGGACATTGTCATCTTACGGGACACTGCTTATCTCCTATTTGAACATATGCACCGGATACAGAACTATCTGGGGGAATAACTTGGAACGGACTCTTCCACTAAACAATTTTTTCAGCTCTGACCATTGGGTAACCCCTTTTCTTTATTTTAATATATCCATATCTCATGGTTTTATTCAATTTTCTTATATGTTGCATGCATTTTATGACATAATTATCATAAAAGTACGGTGATATTATACTTTTTTTTATAATAAATTGTACTAATTGTATACAGATATCTATATTGTCAGTTTATCAAACTAGCGCAGCCTTTCATCTTCTTATTGTGTATGACACTACTACTATGGGCATTGTGTAATGGGCAGAACTACTATGGGCATTGTGTAATGGGCAGAACTACAGACATTGTGTAAGGGTCACTACTACTATGGGCATTGTGTAATGGGCACTACTACTATGGGCATTGTGTAATGGGCAGAACTATAGGCATTGTGTAAGGGTCACTACTACTATGGGCATTGTGTAATGGGCACTACTACTATGGGCATTGTGTAATGGGCAGAACTATAGGCATTGTGTAAGGGTCACTACTACTATGGGCATTGTGTAATGGGCAGAACTATAGGCATTGTGTAAGGGTCACTACTACTATGGGCATTGTGTAATGGGCACTACTACTATGGGGGTCATTCTGAACCGTTTGCACGCAGTGGTTCTTCGCTGCAGTGCGAACGGGTCAGAAATGCGCATGCGCGGTGGACGCATTGCGCAGGCGCATCGTTGCCACGACCGGGCCACGACGCCGCCAGCGAGAAAAGTGATTGCAGCGGCGATTGCAAGAAGACGGACAGGCAGGAGGCCTTCCGGGTGCGGATACTCACCGTTTTCTGGGAGTGGTGAGTCCAACACAGGCGTGTCCAGGCGTTTGCAGGGCGGGTATCTGACATCAACTCCGGGACCAGTCACGCTGAAGACATCGCTGCCAGTGAGTATGTCAGGACCTACTTAGAAACTGCACAAACTCTTTTTGCATCGCAGGGCTGCACAAGTATTTGCAGCCTTGCTTTGCAAAAAATCCCTCCCCCAAAGGCAGCGACTAGTGATCGCACGGGCTGCAAAAAGCAGCTTTGTGCGATCAACTCGGAATGAGGGCCAATGGGCATTGTGTGTGACACTACTACAGGCATTGTGTAAGGGCACTACTACCCTGGGCATTGAGTAAGGGGCACTGCCACTGTGGGTGTTGTGTATGGGGCACTACCACTGTGGGCATTGTGTAAGGGGCACTACTACTGGGGGCATTTTGTAATGGGCACTACTACTGTGGGCATTGTGTAAGGAGCACTACTACTGTGGGCATTGTGTAAGTGGCATAACTGCTGTGGGCATTGTATAAGGGGCACAACTACTGTGGGCACTGTCAGTACGCAGCATTAGACACAGAATGAAGGGAGGTGAAGGCTGAGAGACAGTGAAAGGCGGGAGGCTGAGAGGCAGACAGTGAAGGGGGTAGACTCAGAGACAGAAAGTGAGGTGGATTGTGAGAGATTCGTGGCAGGGAAACGCAGGCAGGAGATGATGGTGTGGATGAGAGATAATGCAGGGAGGGGATGATGGTTGGGGTGAGAGACGATGCAGGGAGGGGAGGAGATGGTGTGGCTGGGAGATGCAGGCGGGAGATAAGGGTCTGGCTGAGAGACACAGGGAGGAGATGATGGTGTGGCTGAGAGATGCAGAGGGCAGTAGGTGACACAAGTCTGGTTGAACCTCTGTGACATGATGATGATATTGGTTATATTCCTACACAAACAAGCCTCTTCTGGACCATGTGATATCCTACATGAATAGTGATTACCGACTGAAGACGCTGTCTGCCCAGGGAGGACATTTCTTCAGAGGATCCACATTCTGAGAAACCACCATATAGGTAAGGTGCATATGGAATGGAAAGGAACACTCCCTGAGTGATTAGAAACAGTTGGCGTGTCATGTTGACATGCCCCTGTTTGCAGTGGCCACGCCCCTTGTGGTATGTGATTTATATTACATTAAGTGCCAGTAGGTGGTGCTAGACACGCCCAATAGGTGGTACTAGACACACCCAATAGGTGGTGCTAGACACGCCCAATAGGTGGTGCTAGACACCCCTCCGATGGTGCACCCCCTAATAAAATGTTCTGCGCACGCCTATGGTGTCAACTGACCGTTTTCAGGGAGTGTTTGCAAAAACACAGGCGTGTCTGAAAAAACGCAGGCGTGGCTGGGCGTTCGCTGGGTGTATGACGTCAAATCCGGACACGAATAGGCTGAAGTCATCGCAAGTACTGAGTAGGTTCAGAGCTACTCTGAAACTGCACAAACTGTTTTTGCAGAGCTCGGCTGCACATACGTTCGTACTTCTGCTAAGCTAAAATACACTCCCTAGTGGGAGGCGGCATAGCGTTTGCACGGCTGCTAAAACTAGCTAGCGAGCGATCAACTCGGAATTACCCCCCCATGTGCACTGCAGGAGTGGCAGATATAACATGTGCAGAGAGAGGTAGGTTTGGGTGGAGTGTGTTAAAACTGAAATCTAAATTGCAGTGTAAATATAAAGCAGCCAGTATTTACCCTGCACAGAAACAAAATAACCCACCCAAATCTAACTCTCTCTACAAATGTTACATCTGCCCCTCCCCCCTGCAGTGCACATGGGCCCTCATTCCGAGTCGTTCGCTCGGTAATTTTCATCGCATCGCAGTGAAATTCCGCTTAGTACGCATGCGCAATATTCGCACTGCGACTGCGCCAAGTAATTTTACAATGAAGATAGTATTTTTACTCACGGCTTTTTCTTCGCTCCGGCGAACGTAGTGTGATTGACAGGAAATGGGTGTTACTGGGCGGAAACACGGCGTTTTAGGGGCGTGTGGATAAAAACGCTACCGTTTCCGGAAAAAACGCAGGAGTGGCCGGAGAAACGGGGGAGTGTCTGGGCGAACGCTGGGTGTGTTTATGACGTCAAACCAGGAACGACAAGCACTGAACTGATCGCAGATGCCGAGTAAGTCTGAAGCTACTCTGAAACTGCTAAGTAGTTTGAAATCGCAATATTGCGAATACATCGGTCGCAATTTTAAGAAGCTAAGATACACTCCCAGTAGGCGTAGGCTTAGCGTGAGCAACTCTGCTAAATTCGCCTTGCAAGCGATCAACTCGGAATGAGGGCCATGGTTTTGCCCATCTGCTAACAAATTTGCTGCTGCGATAAACTCTGAATTAGGCCCCTAGTGCAGTTCTTTTTCTAAATCTTTACTTCATTCTACTGTTTCATGCAGAATTTCTTACAGAAACACATTTCTTTCAGCCAGATACTGTTAAGTTGTTCTATAGTCATTAGACTGGAACATCTGTATTTGCTCTTTACAGCAAATGTTTGGCTTTGGGGGGGCAAGCTGCCCCCTTGCCCCCCCAAATATGACAGAGCCGCAGGAGCATATGATTAGTATATAAAGCTACAACATCTTCCAATTACCCTGCCTGAAGACTACGGATGTCAGAATCAGTGCGTAAAAGATGGCCCAAGGGGTTCAACAGTAATTGCAAAAAGTGATAGGGATAGAAGGCCAGTGCCGTAACTAGGTGTGTGCCGATGGTGCCTTGCCCACAGCGCACATGTACTGAAGGCGCACCATCGGCAGCACCCCCCCACCACCACCACCCTCCCATCCTCCCGCCTGCACGGCCACAGCCGCACTGGCAGCGTTCGATATAGAGTCCCTCCAGCGCCGCCTCTCTGAACGGGTCCCTGAGCACCACATCTCCCTCTCCTCCTCCCCCTCCCTCCCCCCGCACAACGCGCTGTCAGTTCTCCGGCGGCGCCTGTCTCCCGCCTGCGCCGCTGCCTCTGCAGGGGACTCAGTAGTGCAGCTGTAGCCGCCAGCTCCCGGGTCTCTCCCTTCACAGTCAACTCTCTCTCTGCTCTGGATGCTGGATCGCCACCCCCGCAACTCGGGAGCCTGTCCCGGCTTAATCGGTCTCCCTGCGCCCCGCAAAGCGATGCGAGGAGCTGGCCTACACTAGCTTTGAGAGGAGGAAAACTCACTCGGGCAGGCTACAGTTTTCCATCCCCTGACTTGTGAGTAGCAGCACTGCAGTGCCACATATGTATATTTATTTATCACCAATTGTGAAAGGGGGACACTGTCTGCCGTAATGTGTAATAAGGGGGACGCTGTCTACCGTAATGTGTAATAAGGGGGATGCTGTCTGCCGTAATGTGTAATAAGAGTGATGCTGTCTGCCGTAAAGTGTAAAAAGGGGACGCTGTCTGCCGTAATGTGTAAAAAGGGGGACTGTCTGCCGTAATGTGTAAAAAGGGGACGCTGTCTGCCGTAATGTGTAAAAAGGGGAATCTGTCTGCCGTAATGTGTAAAAAGGGGGATGCTGTCTGCTGTAATGTGTAAAAATGGGGATGCTGTCTGCTGTAATGTGTAAAAGGGGGACGCTGTCTGCCATAATGTGTAAAAAGGAGGATGCTGTCTGTCGTAATGTGTAAAAAGGGGGACTGTCTGCCATAATGTGTAAAAGGGGATCTACCTGGTGTAGTGGCGCTACTATGCAGCGTAATTTGAATAATGGAGACTACTGTGCACCGTAGTATGAATTGGTATTATTTTGTGGCCACGCCCCTATATATTTATTGTGCGCCTGCTGCGCGCACTGCCCCTATCTTGCATGGGGGGGGGCCGCCAATGACGTTTCTTGCACACAGCGCTAAAATGCCTAATTACAGCACTGTAGAAGGCAACCCTCATAGGTCCATCTAGCCAGTGGAAATGGGTTCAAAGTGTATCCATTAATCGAGACTCTGGCTGCCGGGTAAGAATACAGCAATTGAATCTATCTGGATAAAACGAGGACCAAAAGCAAATTTACAGAGTATTTCCCAGAGATAGCCCCATTCAAATTCAGTCAAAGGCCTTAGCTGCATCCAGGTAAACCACCATGATGCCCAAACTAACCAGGTTTCTTCTTTGTAAATGATAGAACAACCTACTAAGATCCTGAACTGTAGACAATCCTAGCATAAACTCCATTTGGTTGGGGTGGCTAATGGAAGTAATTACTCAATTCAGGCACATAGTTATAATTTAGCTGCCAATTTCATCTGTGGATAGGAGGTTAATGGGCCGATAGGATTCAGGGGGGTCCTTCCCAGATTTGGCCATTACTATAATGATAGCCTTGAACGTGGAGGGAGGAATGGAGCCCTATTCATACAAATAATTAAATCCATCTAATAAGTCAGGGATAAAAAAGTCCTTGAACTTCCTTTATAACTCCACAGAATCCTATCACAACCAATAGCCTTAGAAGCTGGAAAGGAGGAGGCAGTGGCAAGGAGTTATCTGTGACAGATAGTCTTGAAGCTGTATTGTGGAATAGGACACTCTGAAGAAAGAGACAAAGAAGAGTAATAATGGTAAAAGACATCCACAATGTCTGACCTTGAGTAACATGGAGATAGCCCTGGGGATTGAGAATTACTGGGATAGATCAGCTACATGATGATACAGAACTGTGTCTGTCCTTTGCTTCAGGTACTGATAACAACCAAAAACAACCCTAAATGGCTGTTTAGTTGAGCTCCAGGAGTGGATGAGTGCCAGTTGGCTGCAACTGAACCCTGATCCTTTTTATAGGTCACAGAACAAGACTGCAGCATAGCCAACCAACAGGACTTATGCTTGGATTTTTTATCTACAAAATACTCAACATGTGCAGAATCTTGGTTTTGTCAGGTATCAGCCATAATCAATTCCCCATTGTTTCATCTGAGGAACATAGCCAGAATCAAGCACCTAATTCCCTCAGAAGATTTGCCTAAAGTCATACATGCATTTGTATCATCATGCCTAGACTATTGCAATGCTCTATACCTTGGTCTCCCAGCAAAAGAATTGCACTGCTTGGAGGTGGTACAAAATGCAGCTGTCAAGCTATTAACCAACCAGCCCTGTTCCACCCACATAACACCAATTCTCTACTCTCTTCACTGGCTACCTGTTAGATGGCAAATTGTTTTCAAGATTGGCATACTCACTTTCAATGCCCTACATGACCCGGGCCCAAGGTACTTCAAACAGCTTCTAAATCCTGACTGTTCCACTTGATTACTACGATCTGTAGATGAAGGACTATTATCAGTGCCTGGAATCTTCCTTAATTCATCTGGAGGTTGAGGTTTCAGCTTTGTGGCTCCAACTCTATGGAACTCTCTTCCCTGCACAGTTCAAAACCAGACTCAAGACTTACCCATTCACTCAAGCATTTCACTAATATCTGCTGTTAAGTTTGTTTTGTATTTTGTGCTGTAAAGGCAAATGTAAAGCAATTTGAGTCCTGTTAGGAGAAAAGTGCTATCTAAATAACTAATAATAATAATAATAATAACTGTGAATCAGTAAGTGACAAGCACAGTGAGCGGTTTCACTAAGTTATTGAATCCATGGAGAAATAGTACCAATGTTCCCTTTAATGCCAACAAGCAAAAAGTCAAAAAGTGTAGAGTAGACATGTATTACCAATTAAAATCTTCTATGTACAAGATATATTTTATATATATATATATATATATATATATATAAATAATATATATATATACACGTTGTATGTGATAATAATAAGAATTTACTCACCGGTATTTCTATTTCTCGTAGTCCGTAGTGGATGCTGGGCCTCCGTAAGGACCATGGGGAATAGCGGCTCCGCAGGAGACTGGGCACAACTAAAAGAAAGCTTTAGATAACTGGTGTGCACTGGCTCCTCCCACTATGACCCTCCTCCAGACCTCAGTTAGGATACTGTGCCCGGAAGAGCTGACACAATAAGGAAGGATTTTGAATCCCGGGTAAGACTCATACCAGCCACACCAATCACACCGTATAACTCGTGATACAATACCCAGTTAACAGTATGAGAACAACTGAGCCTCCCAACAGATGGCTCAACAATAACCCTTTAGTTAGGCAATAACTATATACAAGTATTGCAGACAATCCGCACTTGGGATGGGCGCCCAGCATCCACTACGGACTACGAGAAATAGAATTACCGGTGAGTAAATTCTTATTTTCTCTGACGTCCTAAGTGGATGCTGGGACTCCGTAAGGACCATGGGGATTATACCAAAGCTCCCAAACGGGTGGGAGAGTGCGGATGACTCTGCAGCACCGAATGGGCAAACTCTAGGTCCTCCTCAGCCAGGGTGTCAAACTTGTAGAATTTAGCAAATGTGTTTGACCCCGACCAAGTAGCTGCTCGGCAAAGTTGTAGGGCCGAGACCCCTCGGGCAGCCGCCCAAGAAGAGCCCACCTTCCTCGTGGAATGGGCTTTCACTGATTTAGGATGCGGCAGTCCAGCCGCAGAATGTGCAAGCTGAATCGTATCGTACTACAGATCCAGCGAGCAATAGTCTGCTTTGAAGCAGGTGCACCCAACTTGTTGGGCGCATACAGGATAAATAGCGAGTCAGTCTTTCTGACTTCAGCTGTCCTGGAAACATAAATTTTCAGGGCCCTGACTACGTCCAACAACTTGGAAGCCTCCAAGTCTTTAGTAGCCGCAGGCACCACGATAGGTTGGTTCAGGTGAAAGACTGATACCACCTTTGGGAGAAATTGGGGACGAGTCCTCAATTCTGCCCTATCCATATGGAAAATCAGATAAGGGCTTTTACATGACAAAACCGCCAATTCTGATACCCGCCTGGCCGAAGCCAAGGCCAACAGCATGACCACTTTCCACGTGAGATACTTCAATTCCACGGTTTTAAGTGGCTCAAACCAATGTGACTTTAGGAAATCCAACACCACATTGAGATCCCAAGGTGCCACTGGAGGCACAAAAGGGGGCTGAATATGCAGCACTCCCTTAATAAAAGTTTGAACTTCAGGCAGTGAAGCCAGTTCTCTCTGGAAGAAAATCGATAGAGCCGAAATCTGGACCTTAATGGAACCCAATTTTAGGCCCATAGTCACCCCTGACTGTAGGAAGTGCAGGAAACGGCCCAGCTGAAATTCCACCGTTGAGGCCTTCCTGGCCTCACACCACGCAACATATTTTCGCCATATGCGGTGATAATGGTTTGCGGTTACTTCTTTCCTAGCTTTAATCAGCGTAGGAATGACTTCTTCCGGAATGCCCTTTTCCTTCAGGATCCAGTGTTCAACCGCCATGCCGTCAAACGCAGCCGCGGTAAGTCTTGGAACAGACAGGGCCCCTGCTGCAGCAGGTCCTGTCTGAGCGGCAGAGGCCATGGGTCCTCTGAGATCATTTCTTGAAGTTCCGGGTACCAAGCTCTTCTTGGCCAATCCGGAACAATGAGTATAGTTCTTACTCCTCTTCTCCTTATTATCCTCAGTACCTTTGGTATGAGAGAAAGAGGAGGGAACACATAAACCGACCGGTACACCCACGGTGTCACTATCGCGTCCACAGCTATCGCATGAGGGTCTCTTGACCTGGCGCAATATCTTTCTAGCTTTTTGTTTAGGCGGGACGCCATCATGTCCACTTGTGGCCTTTCCCAACGGTTAACAATCAGTTGGAAGACTTCTGGATGAAGTCCCCACTCTCCCGGGTGGAGGTCGTGCCTGCTGAGGAAGTCTGCTTCCCAGTTGTCCACTCCCGGAATGAACACTGCTGACAGTGCTAACACGTGATTTTCTGCCCATCGGAGAATCCTTGTGGCTTCTGCCATCGCCGTCCTGTTTCTCGTGCCGCCCTGTCGGTTTACATGGGCGACCACCGTGATGTTGTCTGACTGGGTCAGTACCGGCTGGTTTTGAAGCAGGGGTTTTGCCTGACTTAGGGCATTGTAAATGGCCCTCAGTTCCAGAATATTTATGTGCAGGGAAGTCTCCTGACTTGACCATAGTCCTTGGAAGTTTCTTCCTTGTGTGACTGCCCCCCAGCCTCGAAGGCTGGCATCCGTGGTCACCAGGACCCAGTCCTGTATGCCGAATCTGCGGCCCTCTTGAAGATGAGCACTCTGCAGCCACCACAGCAGAGACACCCTGGTCCTTGGAGACAGGGTTATCAGCCGATGCATCTGAAGATGCGATCCGGACCACTTGTCCAACAGGTCCCACTGAAAAGTTCTTGCATGGAACCTGCCGAATGGAATTGCCTCGTAGGAAGCTACCATCTTTCCCAGGATCCGCGTGCAGTGATGCACCGACACCTGTTTTGGTTTTAGGAGGCCTCTGACTAGAGATGACAGCTCCTTGGCCTTCTCCTCCGGGAGAAACACTTTTTTCTGTTCTGTGTCCAGAACCATCCCCAGGAACAGTAGACGTGTCGTAGGGACCAGCTGTGACTTTGGAATATTTAGAATCCAGCCGTGCTGTTGTAGCACCTCCCTAGATAGTGCTACCCCGACCAACAACTGCTCCCTGGACCTCGCCTTTATCAGGAGATCGTCCAAGTACGGGATAATTAAAACTCCCTTCTTTCGAAGGAGTATCATCATTTCGGCCATTACCTTGGTAAAGACCCTCGGAGCCGTGGATAGACCGAACGGCAACGTCTGGAATTGGTAATGACAATCCTGTACCACAAATCTGAGGTACTCCTGGTGAGGATGGTAAATGGGGACATGCAGGTAAGCATCCTTGATGTCCAGTGATACCATGTAATCCCCCTCGTCCAGGCTTGCAATAACCGCCCTGAGCGATTCCATCTTGAACTTGAATTTTTTTATATACGTGTTCAAGGATTTAAAATTTAAAATGGGTCTCACCGAACCGTCCGGTTTCGGTACCACAAACATTGTGGAATAGTAACCCCGTCCTTGTTGAAGTAGGGGCACCTTTATTATCACCTGCTGGGAATACAGCTTGTGAATTGCCTTTAACACTGCCTCCCTGGCTGAGGGAGTTGTTGGCAAGGCAGATTTGAGGAAACGGCGGGGGGGAGACGTCTCGAATTCCAGCTTGTACCCCTGAGATACTACTTGAAAGATCCAGGGATCCACCCGTGAGCGAGCCCACTGATCGCTGAAATTTTTGAGACGAGCTCCCACCGTACCTGGCTCCGCCTGTGGAGCCCCAGCGTCATGCTGTGGACTTAGAGGAAGCGGGGGAGGGCTTTTGCTCCTGGGAACTGGCTGTATGCTGCAGCTTTTTCCCTCTACCTCTGCCTCTGGGCAGAAAGGACGCGCCTTTAACCCGCTTGCCCTTATTGGGCCGAAAGGACTGTACCTGATAATACGGTGCTTTCTTTGGCTGTGAGGGAACATGGGGTAAAAATGTAGACTTCCCAGCTGTTGCTGTGGAAACGAGGTCCGAAAGACCATCCCCGAACAACTCCTCACCCTTATAAGGCAAAACTTCCATGTGCCTTTTAGAATCTGCATCTCCTGTCCACTGCCGAGTCCATAACCCTCTCCAGGCAGAAATGGACATTGCACTTATTTTAGATGCCAGCCGGCAAATGTCCCTCTGTGCATCCCTCATGTATAAGAGTGCGTCTTTAATATGCTCTACGGTTAGCAATATAGTGTCCCTGTCTAGGGTATCAATATTTTCTGACAGGGAATCTGACCACGCAGCTGCAGCACTGCACATCCATGCTGAAGCAATAGCTGGTCTTAGTATAACACCTGTGTGTGTATATATAGACTTCAGGATAGCCTCCTGCTTTCTATCAGCAGATTCCTTCAGGGCGGCTGTATCCGGAGACGGTAGTGCCACCTTCTTTGACAAGCGTGTGAGCGCTTTATCCACCCTAGGGGATGCTTCCCAACGTGACCTATCCTCTGGCGGGAAAGGGTACGCCATTAGTGACCTCTTAGAAATTACCAGTTTCTTATCGGGGGAAGCCCACGCTTCTTCACACACTTCATTTAATTCCTCAGATGGAGGAAAAACAACTGATAGTTTTTTCTCTCCAAACATAATACCCTTTTTTGTGGTACCCGTGGTAACATCAGAAATATGCAACACTTTTTTCATTGCCTCAATCATATAACGTGTGGCCCTATTGGAAGATACATTAGTCTCATCGTCATCGACACTGGAGTCAGTATCCGTGTCGACATCTGTGTCTGCCATCTGAGGTAGCGGGCGTTTTAGAGCCCCTGATGGCTTTTGAGACGCCTGGGCAGGCACAGGCTGAGAAGCCGGCTGTCCCATATTTGGTATGTCGTCAAACCTTTTATGCAAGGAGTCGACACTGTCGCGTAATTCCTTCCACAGAACCATCCACTCAGGTGTCGACCCCGCAGGGGGTGACATCACATTTATCGGCATTTGCTCCGCCTCCACATAAGCCTCCTCATCAAACATGTCGACACAGCCGTACCGACACACCGCATACACACAGGGAATGCTCTGACAGAGGACAGGACCCCACAAAGCCCTTTGGGGAGACAGAGAGAGAGTATGCCAGCACACACCAGAGCGCTATATAACACAGGGATCCCACTATAAATTAGTGTTTTTTCCCTTATAGCTGCTTATATTATATATACTGCGCCTAAATTTAGTGCCCCCCCTCTCTTTTTTACCCTTATGTAGCGTGACACTGCAGGGGAGAGCCAGGGAGCGTCCTTCCAGCGGAGCTGTGAGGGAAAAATGGCGCCAGTGTGCTGAGGGAGATAGCCCCGCCCCTTTTCCGGCGGACTTCTCCCGCTTTTTCTGGAATTCTGGCAGGGGTATTTTTACACCTATATAGCCTTCCTGACTATATATGGTGTAGATTTGCCAGCCAAGGTGTATTATATTGCCCTCAGGGCGCCCCCCCCCAGCGCCCTGCACCCATCAGTGACCGGAGTGTGAGGTGTGCATGAGGAGCAATGGCGCACAGCTGCAGTGCTGTGCGCTACCTTGTTGAAGACAGAAGTCTTCTGCCGCCGATTTTCCGGAACACTTCTTGCTTCTGGCTCTGTAAGGGGGCCGGCGGCGCGGCTCCGGGACCGAACATCGAGGTCGGGTCCTGTGGTCGATCCCTCTGGAGCTAATGGTGTCCAGTAGCCTAAGAAGCCCAAGCTACCACCAGTTAGGTAGGTTCGCTTCTTCTCCCCTTAGTCCCTCGCTGCAGTGAGTCTGTTGCCAGCAGATCTCACTGTAAAATCAAAAACCTAAAATATACTTTCTTTCTAGGAGCTCAGGAGAGCCCCTAGTGTGCATCCAGCTCAGCCGGGCACAAGATTCTAACTGAAGTCTGGAGGAGGGTCATAGTGGGAGGAGCCAGTGCACACCAGTAGTCTAAAGCTTTCTTTTAGTTGTGCCCAGTCTCCTGCGGAGCCGCTATTCCCCATGGTCCTTACGGAGTCCCAGCATCCACTTAGGACATCAGAGAAAAAATAATAAAAACAAAATACCTCTTGTTTCTATGAAACAATAGCCAATCAGCAATTGTAACTGTTATATTTGAATTTAGCATATAAAAATACATAAGAAATAATGCATTTCATCAGAAGCAGACAACTTTTGAAAAATTGGTGACCTGTGAAACTTGTCCAGCACTATCCAGATGGTATTGAAGCCTTGATAGGGAATAAAGTCCATGGAAATATGCGTCCATGGGCAATCAGGAGTTGGAAGAGGAAGCAAGGGCCCTATAGGTATATGGGGCTGGATTTTATCCTGAGCACAATAGAGCAAGTTGCCACAAAATCTTTTATATCTGGACAGATTGACAATCATGAGAAATTCCTGAGAATCAGGTACAACGTCTTCTTCACCCATGAATTCCCAGTAAAATGTGATGCATGTGCCCAGTGAAGTTGTTCTGGACAAATCTCAGGTTGTACAAATGACTTTCCAGGGGGTAAATGAAGAAAGCTGGATTCAGAATGTTTTTATTCTTGCAAGGAACTTCTACAGTGGTACAGAATGTGCAAGACAACACATCAGGCTTGAATTTTTGTTTACAGTAGGTTATGTGATTAAAACAGTCAAAGAACAATGATCATCTTGGCCCAGTGATAGTTCAAACAGTGGGTTGTTTGCAAGTACAGCAGATTTTTAGTGAAGGCTATCACAGGGAATTTTGCTCCTACTGTACTAACAAGTTCCGCCACCCCTGTAAAGCAAGTTTAATCACTAACAATTCCTTGTTCCCATTGCCAACAGCAAAGGTCTTTTCAGCAACTGAAAACTTGCTGAAGAAGAAACACAACTCCAATCAAAGAGGCATCCACTTCTAGGAAGAATGGAAGATCAGGATTCAGTTGCCTAAAGGGGGGTACTCACGGAGCGGTATTCTAAGCAATCTGACTAAATTGCTTAGAATTTGAGCATTATCGCTCCGTGTGTACCCCCTACAGCGATAGCGATGCGCGGGGCTGCGCATCGCTATCGCTGGTGCTAGATTGGCCTGCATGCAGGCCAATCTAGCAGGTCGCTCACTTCACCCGCTGGGTGAAATGAGCGCCCTCCCGTCTCCCCCAGCACGCTCAGCCCCCCCGTCTCCCCCCGCACGCTCAGCACACATCTCTCCTGCATCGGCCCGTCTATATGGGCCTTTAGAATTGGTCCTGATGTATAAAGTTGCAAAAATGTATTTTCAGCTTCAGGAGGCCAATTTTTCCATGCTGTGACTTCTTGACAAGAGCTGTGATGGGAGCAACTACCATTGAATAATGCATGATGAATTGTCTGTAAGAGTTGCAGAATCCAAGGAATCACTGAAATGCTTTCAACACTGTAGGTCAAGGCCATTAAGCAATGGTGGAAAGCTTCGCGAGATCTATCCGAGGACTAATAACAGAGATGACATGTCCCAAGAATGCAAACTCCCCCCAGGTGAAAGATGTATTTCTTTAACTTGAAGAATAATTGGACGTTCAAAGGATATGGACAAGAATCTACAGGACTCTAAATAGATGGGCACAATAGGCCAGTAACTCTTGTTACATATGCTGTCTGCTGCTCTGTTCTGTCTGTTTAATTGCAGCTCTGTTCTGTCTGCTTAATTGCTGTAGCAGCTGCATGGTATTAGTGATCTTTGGAGGCTTGGCTGTAGGAGGCTGGTGATTGGCTCCTGTCTTCTTTATTGTCTGAATCTGCCTGGCACTGCTTGCTGGTCATAGTTCCTAGTTACCGCGGGAGCCTTTGTCTGAAGGTTCTAGTTCTAGTTGTGGATACTTTAGTCTGGATTCATTTTTACCATCCTTTGCATTACTTTTGTGTCCAGTTCTGTGTCCATTGTATATTTATCAGCATTCAACCCAGTTACTCTTGTGTTCTGTTCAGTGTCAGTTATGTAATCATCTGCATCCTACTTAGCTATACCTATGTGTAGCTCTGTGTCTGTTATGTAATCATCTGCATCCTACTCAGCTACACCTGTGTCTAGCTCTGTGTCAGTTATATAGTTTCCAGCATCCAACTCTGTATTCCTGCGTCCAACCCAGTGTTAGTACATAATCTTCAGCATATTACTCTGTGTCACCCACATAATCTGTCTGGATTGCTTTAGTTATTTCTGCTTATAGGACTCATCGTCTTCTTGCTCTACTGTCTTGTATTTCCTTAGCTATCTACCTCATCTAGATACCCTCAGCACTCTCAATGCCAGTGACTCTGTCTCTTCATTGTTTTGATCTAACTTCTTTCTGTAGTGAATTGTCTGTATATGTACTTTATGTTCTCTCCTTGCCCGAAAGCTATCCAGAATTTTGGAGAGTTCTGTGTTTAAGTGTCTCTTGTGAGTTCTCCAGTCTCTTCTCTTACAGTAGCTCCTATCCTCTTTCACTCCTTCATTCTGTTGGCTTTGATTCAGGTCACCCAGGGGTTGAGCTCATACCACCGCCAGTGGCGTAAATCCCAGTACCGGTAGATGCATAAGGTCTTATGGGAAAAGCGGCTCATACAGGCAAGAAGACCTGCTGAATGTGTTCTATGAGACTCAACCTCCGGTGTACAGGGGTCTCTGCCAGAAGACCTGCAAGCAACACCGAATCTTTGAAAAAATAGTCCACTCCATCATAACAGTTATACTTTTCAAGCCTGGCAGGGGTAACATATGGTCTGACTCATTTGTGTAATATTGGTAAGAGCATACTGGCGTACAACCAGCTTCTGTTCTCAAACTGTGAAGAAGACTGCTTTGTGCCTTAACTGTTTGAGAAAGAATACAGGAAAGTCACCTCCAACGTAGCCATCCCACATTCCTCCTACAGAGGAGGTCTCATTCCAAATAAGACAAATCATCTTCATTCAAGTAGTATAACGTAAGAATCTGAAATGTGTGTTGGTTGAATTAATTTGTTCTCTAATTGGGTTATAAAAAGATAAGTGGAGCAAGGTGATGACTGAGTCAGGATAAGCATGACAAGTATTGCCATTGGTGTGAGGAAACCATGTTTAGCTGGGATGGTGGTTACCCTTAGTGGGATTTACTTCATTAGGGCAGATCAGATTTTATATATATATATATATATATATATATATATATACACACAAGAAAAACCATCCGGCACTCTGAAGGAAAAAATGCCTGGGTGCCCTCCAAATAATCATATAGACAAGGTATCCTTCCCCACCTGTGGCTCAGGTGTTTTGCGGCGAAGGAACAGGCGGCACTCCAAGGACTTGTGTAAAAGCTTGTTTAGTATTCAAAACATGGTGACAGAAAAAGCAAAACAAAATGCAGGTATCTTACAACGTTTCAAGGCATGGCAGCCTTTTCATCAGGTAAGCAAACCCTGGTGCTGTGAAAAAGAAACACAAAACGAACCAAACTAGACCCAGAAACACTCACCTGTTAAATAGCGTGCAGAGAAGAGACGAGGTGTTCCCAGCGTCTGTAACCAGGACTTCCGGGTGGGACACGTGAGCGGCTCACCTGATGACGTGTGTGTTGCCAAGCAACACGTTCGTGAGTGTGCAGGCGCCGGGAAAGCCTGTCAGTGGAACGCAAAAAGAAAACAATGTGTAAAGGCATGTGAAGTACATGCAATACTCATCAGACTAAGGCTGGTGAAAGTGGAGTGAGGCATACAGTGTATTAAAATAGGTTGAAAGGGTATTTAAAAGTCACTGTTCAAAAGCTGTGAAGCAGGAAAAAGTGCAAATATGCAGATACAAATATAGAGAATAAAGACTCGTGATATTAGGGCATATAAACATATTATAACTATGTGTCTCATATACATGAAAAAATATTTTTGATATAATTGACTTGGGCACTGTGCCCTGGCTGTCATCTGTCTCCAGGCAGTGCAGGAAAAGAACAACGGGAGAAAAGGGGAGGAAGGGAAGGAAGGGGAAGGGAAAGACAAAGGACTATAGACACTGGGAGGGGGGTAGGGAACAAGACAGATGTTAGATAGTAAAACTTCTTAGGGTGACATAATGGCATGTCCCTCATGATAAGAATATGTTCCAAGTAAATTTTTCATTAAGTCCCTTGGGTGATAGTGCATCCAGAAGAAAGATCCATTTGGATTCACATTTAGATAGAGCCCGCTGTCTATCACCTCCTCTTGATGGTACCGGGATATGGTCAATAATTTTGTATCGGAGGCTGGACAAGGGATGGCCACATAATTTGAAATGGCGTGCTACTGGTTGGTCAATCTGTTTGCCTTCCAGGGATGCTTTTATAGCCGATCGATGAAGCGCCATCCTGTCACGCAGATTTCTGATGGTTTGTCCAACATACAACATGCCACATGGACAAATAATAATGTACACAATGAAAGGTGTGGTGCATGTGAGCACATGACGAATTTTGTATTTTTGACCTGTATGTGGATTGAAAAATTCATGGCCTGTTTCCAAAATAATTACATGTGGTACAGGATGCACACTTGTAGCACCCTGGTTTTTTCATCTGAGTATTCGAAATTTTAGAGTGGTCCTTGGGGACAATGTTAGTTTTCACTAAAATGTCCCTAATATTCAGTCCCCTTTTGTAACTCGGCATCAATGTGGTATTTTTGAAACAGGGGAGTTCTTTGTCACCTGAAACAATAGGCCACAGACCTTTTGTGGCTCGTGGTATGACTTTGCTGGCAGTGGTAAATTGAGTCACGAAAGGGATTCGTGATCCAAGTTGTTTTTTTGGCACGCTATGTAGCAGCTGATCTCTCGGAATTTGTAATACCTCATCTTTTATCTTAGTTAGTTCTCTAAGTTTGTAACCTCTGTCCGCAAATTTGTGGATCATAGGTTCTAGCGTATTGGCTAAAGTAAGCTTATCGCTAGATATGCGGGCTGCCCTGAGCATCTGAGATCTTGGGAGCCCCCGGATCAATGCCGGCGGGTGGCAACTGCTGTGGTGAAGCAGCGTGTTGCGGTCTGTGGGTTTCGAAAACAACTTGGTTTGGAGCTGATTATGTGCAATCTCAATGGTTACATCTAGGTAATTTATGCTGGTGGAGCTGATCTGGTAGGTAAATTTAATGGGGGAATCCTCTGTATTAATGCAATTGATCAATTTAATGAGTTCCTCCTCTGTTCCAGACCAGATGATCAGCAGATCATCAATATAGCATGTGTAAAGTAGCATTTTGCCTACTGTATCAGGTGATGAAAAGAAAAACAGATCTTCCTGTTGAAACATAAAAACGTTAGCGAATGATGGGGCCACTGAGGACCCCATCGCACACCCAGTTGTTTGTACATAATATTGGCCATGGTGAATGAAATAATTCTGTGTTAAGGTTTTGGACAATAAATGTAAGAACAGTGGAATAGGTATAGCGTCAAAGTGGTGTTTAAAGAGAAACAATTCCATCGCAGCTAAGCCACTGGTGTGGGGAATGACCGTGTATAGATTTTTGACATCTAAAGTGCATAACAGGGTATTGGTAGGTACGGTTCCAAGGTGCTTTAATTTGATTAATAATTGGGTAGTGTCCTTAAGGAACGTGGGTTGTTGCATGATGTACAACCTATTTCCCAGTTTCTGGATCAACTTATCCAGCAGTACATCATGCACACATCTACACTGCTACAAGGGATAGAGGACGAATACCCAAGAAAGACCTACTACAGGCAAATTTTTCTGGGATTTCTGGTACGCATATAAGAACTTTATTTAACTGTAAAAAGCACTGAAGGCGCAAAAGTTTTAGCACCTATGAACATTACTTATCCGCACTTACAGAAATATAAGTCACCTGAAAACGCATTTGCTGCCACCTTATCTGGGGTGCAAAAATACAGAGAGGCCTTATAAGGACATTTATAACTTGTCACTTTATTATTTATGTTATATGTTATAAGATTTGTGTTGGTATTTATTACATATTGAATTTGTGTGGCAGTAGCGCTTCTTTCACCATTTTATATACCCCTTGATGAAGTCTGAATGACGAAACGAGTTGGGCAACCTGGCAGTGACCTCATACCAAGTTAAGCAAAAATCTTTTTATATTTTTTAACTGGTATTATATTGTATTGTGTATACTGTTTTTATCCCATTTTTTAAAGAGTTATTCTGCTCAAATTTTATCTTAGTTGTTAATTCAATTTTTATGTCTTAAAATTATTTGTTAATAAATTTTTTATAGATTCACCCCTTCTGATTATTCTTTTATCACAAATTATATTATATATTATATATTTTTATCCAATTATTTCTACTGAATCTCTCTAAGACACCATTGGTCGCTATATCCGCCCCCCCCCCCCCCCCTGTGTGTTATTAATTTCGTGCTACAGGGAACCACCATCCCTGTTTTTGGGGGCCAGCTGACGCTTTGCATGAGCCTCTAGGGAGTGTCATTTATTTTTGTTTTTAGGTATATTCATACCTTTGATTCCTAAATTGTTTTTGTTGTACACAAGTGGCGCAATATTCTCTCTTTTCTTTATATATATATATATATATATATATTAAAATAAGTCTTTATAATGACAGCTCAACACCATGAGATATTCACATGGTGCAGGATAATTGGTAGTATGTATCTTCCAGCAGCCTCTTGCAGTCAGCATCTACAAATGGCAATAATAATAATCTGAATTCTTACCACTACCATTTGTCAGACAGCCCTGTGTTCCCCAGCCTGGGGTACTGGCTCATACTGACACTGTCCTGATGGGGTTTCCTCTGGTGGCACAGTGATGCCTAGCCCAGAGGGTTTCCTGTTGATGTCTGGTTCACAGGATCCACCACAATAGAATCCTCTCCATTGAGAACTGTTCTTCTTATGTACCTGACTGGCAGATTACCTCTGGTGCCAAACAGTCTACTTAGACGGTTGGGTCAGGATATCCCGAGGCTGTTTTAGACAGTATAGTGCTGTGGAGACCCATTGTATATCCTCTGGGAGTTCTAAACTAATTATCTCCCAGATTACCTGATGACCTAGATAAATAACCTGGGTTGGCAGCTATTTTAGCAGTCACTCAGGCATTGTTCTGATTACATTACCAGCAACACCTATCACACCTCACACAATGGACTCACGTATGTATTACAAATGGTAAATAGCTAGCACAGCTGCCTGGCTCTCCCTCCTGTCATACACTAAAGCTTCTGCTGCCCTGCTATAGTAACACAGTATGGCAATTTGGCAATGGTCTTTATATCTCCTATACATACAATATTGCAGGTAATAGCAAGGGCAAAATATACCTAATAATAGGAAGTAACAGTACACATAATAAACCCATGCTCTGGTGTATATACCTAGACTGGGCCAATAATTAAGAAGTACATTATACTGTGAGAAACGAGTGATGAATGTTGGAGGTTGGAGTTGGGGATCTGATGACTGATAATTTACTGAGGGAGCAGCTATCGGCAAAGGAAGGAAACGAGGTGGATGAATGTGTTCTTACGCATCGATTGAAGACTTAAGGGCCGTATTCATGGGCCGATTTGGGGGCCAATCTAGCACCAGTGATAGCGATGAGCGGGGCTGCGCATCGCTATCACTGCGAGGGGTACACACGGAGTGATTGCTGCTTAAAATCTAAGCAATCTAGTCAGATTGCTTAGATTTTAAGCAGCGATCGCTCCGTGAGTACCCCCCCTTTAGGCCCGAAGATGTAGAGGGGCAGGCAATGAGGACAATGAATGAAAACGATAAACTAAAGAAAAAGATTAATTCAGCATTACTGAGATTTCAATCATACATAACGGCTAGGAGATAAGTCTGAGTGAATTCTGAAAGACTAAATGTTTGTGACTTGTAAACGATGCTGAAGAATACTGAATGAAGTGACTTGTGATTTGTAAATGATGCTGAAGAACTCTGAATGAAGAGATGACTGCTGAGTTGTAAACGATGCTGAAGAACACTGAATGAAGAGATGACTTGTGATTTGTAAACGATGCTGAAGAACACTGAATGAAGAGATGACTTGTGATTTAAATGATGCGGAAGAACACTGAATGAAGAGATGACTTGTGAATTGTAAACGATGCTGAAGAACACTGAATGAAAAGATGACTTGTGATTTGTAAACGATGCTGAAGAACACTGAATGAAGTGACTTGTGATTTGTAAATGATGCTGAAGAACTCTGAATGAAGAGATGACTGCTGATTTGTAAATGATGCTGAAGAACACTGAATGAAGAGATGACTTGTGAATTGTAAACGATGCTGAAGAACACTGAATGAAAAGATGACTTGTGATTTGTAAACGATGCTGAAGAACACTGAATGAAGTGACTTGTGATTTGTAAATGATGCTGAAGAACACTGAATGAAGTGACTTGTGATTTGTAAATGATGCTGAAGAACTCTGAATGAAGAGATGACTGCTGATTTGTAAATGATGCTGAAGAACAGTGAATGAAGAGATGACTGCTGATTTGTAAATGATGCTGAAGAACACTGAATGAAGAGATTACTTCTGATTTAAATGATGCTGAAGAACACTGAATGAAGAGATGACTTGTGAATTGTAAACAATGCTGAAGAACACTGAATGAAGAGATGACTTGTGATTTGTAAATGATGCTGAAGAACACTGAATGAAGAGATGACTTGTGAATTGAAAACGATGCTGAAGAACACTGAATGAAGAGATGACTTGTGATTTGTAAACAATGCTGAAGAACACTGAATAAAGAGACGACTTGAAGAATGATGTTGAAGAGAGGATCGCTGTGAGCACTGTCAGCAAACAGAGACCCTCTACCAGATAGAGGACCCAGCGGTTAAACCACAAGAGCAGGTGGACTGGGAGCAAAGGACTACAATAACAGAACTGACCACCGGGCGGCTACAACAGAACCAGGATACCAGGGGTTAACCTGGGAGCACCAAGTTTGAGCACCTTACAGCAGCAAGTAACTTGTAGCACTGGCACCATGACTAAGCATCAACCCCTTTTTATAAGGGAAGACTGCTTCGGATTGGCCATATGCGAACTGGGATACCTATTGGCAGTGCCGTTTCTTGCGGTGGGCGAGCCGTGCAACCGCACGGGGCGCCCGCAGCGGCACTTCTTCAGCACTAAATCCCCCCTCCCCTCTCCTCCCGAGTGCCCAGCTCGGGGGGCGGGGTTTCGCAGAATGACGCGTTTGCACGTCACGACGCAATCGGGTCAATCCGCGAAACCCCGCCCCCCGAGCTGGGCGCTCGGGAGGAGGGAGAAGGGGGAGCCAAGCCGGCCGGCGCCGCGCATACGAGGGAGAGGCGGCTGAAGAGCGGGAAGAACCGCTTCAAATGTAAGTCAGCCCCTCTCCCTCTCTCTCTCCCTCTCCCTCCCCCCCCCCCCCTCCCACCTGCCGTACTGTGTAAATTGGGGACACCTGTTTTCGGAATGTGTAAAATGGGGACACTTGCCTGCCGTAATATGTAAAATGGGGACGCAGTCTGCCGTGATGTGTAAAATGGGGACACTTTCCTGCCATACTGTGTAAAATGGGGACACTTGCCTGCCGTACTGTGTAAAATGGGGGCACGTGCCTGCCGCAATGTGTAAAATGGGGGCACTTTCCTGCCGCAATGTGTAAAATGGGGACACTTTCCTGCCGCAATGTGTAAAATGGGGACACTTTCCTGCCGCAATGTGTAAAATGGGGACGCTTGCCTGCCGTGCTGTGTAAAATGGGGTGGCGTGCCTGCTGTAATGTGTAAAATGAGGCCTTTTTTTTTTAATCCTGTGGTGGCCGTGATGATGAGATCAGATGAGGCCACGCCCATCTTAAAGCCATGCCCATTTTAACGAGACCACGCCCCCTTGCTGGGAGCGCGCGCCTTTGACGCGCGCATGGTTTTCCTCTTTATATCTATAGGGGGGGGGGGGCATTTTTTTTCTTATGTGAATATGGGGGGGCGCATTTTTAAATCTCGCACTGGGTGCCAAACTGGAAACGGCCCTGCCCATTGACTCGGCTTGGACTCCAACATTGCGGCTCCCTGCACAGAGGATACATGTGGAACCAGCACACAGCCACTAACTCAGGCCTCAGCCTCCCAGATGTTGCACTCCAGCAACAGAACACTTGGAAGCAGACCCCTCTGGCTGCCATGTTCCGCTCCCCAGGACACGGACTCTGGCCTCCAGACACCTGGCAGCCGCACCGGAGGACCTCGCTGCCGCAGCTCCTATCCGCCACAGTCACACCAGCCAGCTAACAGGAAGGCCGCAGGGACCAGAACCGGAGGTAAGACTCCGGATGCTGACAATGAATAACAAGGTTCTAAGTCCAAGTCCATCTTGTTTTGTCACAATTAGTATTACAAAATATTAGAACCACCAATTAATCTTTCACTGTTAGAAATATTTTATTTTTGTTGGACAGATAACCTTGAACTTGACTGTCAAGGGTGTGAGAAAGCAATTAAGACACTAACATATAAGTTTAACATTTCTGGCACTGGACATGTTGGGCACTATTATTATTATTATTATTATTATTATTATCCTTTATTTATATGGCGCCACAAGGGTTCCGCAGCGCCCAATTACAGAGTACATAAATAATCAAACAGGAAAACAGCAACTTACAGTTGATTACAGTGTAGGACAAGTACAGGGTAAATAAACATAGTTACATCAGCAGATGACACTGGAATAAATATCAGGTGGCAGAAGACTGCTGGATGTGGTGCAGTTGAAGCAGTAGCGGATCTTGCCACGGGCAAGCAGGACTTTTGACCGGGGCGCCGCCTTCCGGAGGGCGCTGGTGCCATCCGGAGGGCGCCGCACCGTGGCATGATCTGCCACTGCTGCCCGCTGTGTCCCCCGTCCGCCTCCGCTGCCCGCTGCCCGCTGCCGTCCCCGTCCGCCTCCTATGAAGGGAACTAGTAACTTTGCTGAGCGGTGCGCGATGACGTCATCGCGCACCGCACAGCAAAGGTCATCTCCACGAAGGGAACTAGACGCATAGCGTCTAGTTTCTCTTCGTGGAAAGGACCTTTTGCTGTGCGGTGCGCGATGACGTCATCGCGCACCGCTCAGCATTCAAGCGGCGCTAGCAATGTACAGGGGGCGTAACTGACCACGCCCCTGTATTAGACCACGCCCCTTTTCCTGTCCGGGGCGCAGAGCGCCCTTGAACCGGCCCTGAGTTGAAGATTATTAAAGTAAGAAAGGATAAGCACATGAGGGAAGAGGGCCCTGCTCGTGAGAGCTTACTATCAAGACTAGAAACAAGAAAAAATAAAGAATGTAATGGTCAAGAAATGTCTTGAGTTCTGGTTGCTTAACAGATCATTGGGAAGGACTATACCAGGTTTGACGGCGAAAATTGCTGAAAGAGACACAAAGGTCCATTCTGCTTTTTGCAAGAGTATAGCCGAACAAAGGGGGTTATTCTGACCGGATCACTCACTGCAGTTTGTCGCAGCACAGCGATCGGGTCGGAACTGCGCATGCGCCAGTGCCGCAGTGCGTCGGCGCATGGCAGAGTCGGGCGCTGGGAGGGAGGGGGCTGGACGGCGGAGTTAAGCAGCCGTTTAGGGGGAGCGGTCCAGCCAACGCAGGAGGGCCGTACCGGTGGTGGTGGGGGTCGGGCCGCGGCGGCTGCGTGACGTCACACGCAGCCGCTGCGGGCCGGGGAGCGACAAGTAGCTCCCGGCCAGCACACTAAAGCTGTGCTGGTGGGAGCTACTGTTTAAGTGCAAAGGCATCGCCGCTGTGTGATGCCTTTACACTTCTGCAGGGGGGGGGGGGCACTGACATGCGGTGTGTCCCCCCACATGTCATTGTGAATGATCTTAGCTGTGCTAAATTTAGCACAGCTACGATCAACTCGGAATGACCCCCAAAAGAAGAATAACAGGGAGAAGTGCTTCCACAATCTGAGACTCTTTTTCAGGAAACCTAAACCTGCATGAGGACAAAGCAACTGCACCAAAGATGAATAACCATTACAGCATTCCAATCACCTGTCTTTTCTGTGAACTCTCTTTTGTTTTGCTTTTGCTTCTGTTTTTTTTTTTAAATGGGCCCATTTTTGATCTGACACCAAAGTGGAATGCCTTGGGAGGTGGGAGGTGGGTCCGACAGTGCTGTCATGGGATATAGATGAGGAGGTACCCAAGATTAGGGCATGACCTAACTCAACTTAAAACTAAGGAAATAGTTCAGAAATCAGGGGAATATTGGTAAGCAAAATGTTTTGGGCATATAGGACTATAAGAAAGATACCAGCAGGACAAGTGCAGTGTAAGTATGGACGTGGAAGGGAATATCCTTTCAGCAGATAAAGGTGCTAGCAACCGATACGTATGTATAATTTTGGGGTAATTAAGCTTTTATATTCTACCTAAGTATAACATCGGTAACTTTGCGACCATCGCGACTTTACTTTTTAGATCCCAGGCAGCCTCTAGGTATACGGGAGGGGGGGGGGGAGTTAATTTACACTCCTTAGCAGCTGCTATTGGGGTCATTCCGACCGGTTCTTCACTGCGGTGCAAACGGATCGGAACTGCGCATGTGCTGCGCCCACAATGCGCACGCGCGTCGTTGCCCAGTGACAGCCATCGCCGGGCGACGACAAGAAGAGAGAAGAAAGTGATCGCTGGCGCGATCGCAAGAAGATTGACAATGGGGAGGCGTTCCAGGGGAGATACTCACCGTTTTCCAGGCGGGGAGATCCGAATGCAGGCGTGTCCAGGCGTTTGGAGGGCGGATGTCTGACGTCAATCCCGGGACCTTTGTCGCTGGATCCGTTGCACAGGGTAAGTCTGACCCTGGTCTTGTTTTGCAGGAAACTTTTTTAGCATAGCAGGGCTTCTCAAGCGATCGCAGCCCTGCTATGCTAAAAATACACTCCCCCATAGTTGGAGTCAAGTTGATCGCATGAGCAGCAAAAAGTTGCTATGTGCGATCAACTCGGAATGAGGGCCATTGTCTGCCGCCGCTGGGGTTGGGGGATCCTGCCATGCTGACCGATCAGCAATGATCGGCAGCACGAAAGACACAGGGGGAGGGTGCAGGGAGGCAGAGCCTCTGACAGCAGCAGCGCAGGGAAGTTTCCCTTCCCTGCCGCTGCTGACTCTATTTATCTGAACGGTCGCATCCTCTGCAACCAGGTCAGATAGAACACTTGCTGGTATGGTCACATCTGATGCAACCATGCCAGGCAAGTGGTTAAGTAGGATGTAATGTACTGTACTGTACCATTTTAGAGGTAAAATCTTATAAAACTTGTTGCACCAACTTTAAATACTTTCAATGAAAAATATTCTCTGTAAAGCCCTGCAGAACATGTTTGTGCTGTATAAGTAACTTCTAATAAATGAATAAATAATGATAACTCATGCGGTCTGGTCAGAGCAATCTCTTTCCAGCAACAGTATCACCAAGTAGAGAGAAAAATGCTCATAAAGTGAAGTTTTATCCTGCAAGTAGTTAATAACATGTACAATGACACACAATCAAAATATCACTGTAAAAATTCAAAACAAATGGGGGTTTAAACAACACAAGAAATTAGCCAGAACTAGCATGGAAACACTCAGGAAGTTCAGGTTCCAGATCCCATTTCACCAAATGTGCATAATCTGACCCACTGGTAGGGGTGTAGCTGCTATGGGGTTCACCTTCCCTGTCAAAGTTAAATATTTCACCATTGGGACCATTAAAAGCTATTGCCTTGGGGCCTACTGTATATCTATTTATGCCCCTGGACCTGCTAATTGTATTGTGGTATAAAATGAACTGGAGGGCATTGTAATGTTTTATAATGTAAACTGGGCCACTGAAATGTGGCACAGAATGAAGTGGAGGCACTATAGTGTGGCATGATAATAACTGGGGCACTGTAATATGGCATAATATGACCTGGGGACACTGTATGCCAAAACGTGAATTGGGGTTACTGTGTTCCATTATGTGTTCTGGCAGCCCTAGAATGTGACTATGGGGTATATTCAATTAGTGTCGGATCTTCTCCGACGGAGACGATCCGACACTTCACTATTCAATTTGCGGGCATTTCCAACAGGTTTTTGCCTGTTTTTGTCAATGCCGATCCGACTTTTTTAAAGTCGAATCGGCACTGTCGAAAACGGGCCAAAAACCTGTTGGAAACGCCCGCAAATTCGACAAAACACGTAGATCCGCGGCTAATCCGCCAATCCACATGTTTTCTGACAAGTCGGAAAAACGTCAATGGACTTGAATAGGTCGAATCCAGATTTGACCTAAAAAAGTTGGAAAATGCAATTTTTCCGACTTGTCGGAAATTCCGACAATAATTCAATAGACCCCATGATGAGAACTAGGGCACTACTATGGTTCACAAAATAAACTAGGCCACTACTATGGAGCAAAACATTAACTAAGGCACTACTATGGTTTAGAAAATGAGCTAAGGTATCATTGTGGGTGATAAAATTAACAAATACTGTAGAGAGGTGTCTCTCTAGAACAGATCTGTAAAACTCATTGTCCATGGGCCACATGCAGCTCAAATGCATGGTTTTTGTGGCCCCACAATACTAATTGAAATGAAGTGGAATGCGTCCCGTACCTTCTCCATGCATGCATTGCCACTAGGACAAGCACCCTGCTAGGACATTGTACCATGGGGCCCTAAGCAAGACACCAATTTAGGGCCCCCCTTCCTCAAACAATCCTCAATGTGCCCCCCCCCCCCCCCCCAATTGTAGCAGACAGGTTCCCACTCATTATGCTGCCCCCCAGTCAGTGTATGCTCCCCAATCTGCTCCCCACCGATTATAGCAGGTGGATGGTAGTTGTACTAGTGTATTTATTATTTATTACCAGTTATTTATATAGCGCACACATATTCCGCAGCACTTCTCAGAGAATATTTGGCCATTCACATAAGTCCCTGCCCCAGTGGAGCTTACAATCTATATTCCCTACCACATTTACACATTAACGCTAGGGTTCATTTTGTTGTGAGCCATTTAAACTATCAGAATATTTTTGGATTGTGGGAGGAAACCAGAGTACCTGGAGAAAACCCACATAAGTATGGGGAGAATATACAAACTCCACACAGTTAGGGCTATAGTAGGAATTTAACCCATGACCTCAGTGCTGTGAGGCAGTATTGGCAGACAATTGGCACCTGGCAGCTATCTAGTCACTGACAGCCTGCCAGGAATATTTGGCTAGCACAGCACTCAGACATCTTTTGCAGAATCCATAAATGCCCTCCTTATTCCATGATCTGTCTGCCAGCCCCCTGGGACCCTCCGGGACCATGCGGCTGCTTTTGTTGCCTAGTGGTAAATCCGCTACTGCGGATTGATTGCGGGGGCCATGTTGCATTCGGCAACATGGTCCTCGCTAACGACATACCTGTCGGCCCTGCATATAGGGCAGACGGAGGATGTCGCTGACGAACCGCGAGAGTGCACATCATCAGCTACATAGTGGGTTCACACTAAATGATGTGCCCGATATGTCGGTCCGATCCACCAAATTGGGCGATATATAATCTAGTGTGTTCCCAGTTTTAGTGCTATGTGTCATATCCCGTGGCTGTGGCTGCTTCTGCAGCTGGGCTCTCCAGGGCTGGTCACCTCTCATCTGCTGTATTGTGCAGCTCTCGGAGCACCGGATAGTGATTCATCTGCCGACACCCTGCCTTCTCCGCCATCTAGCATGACGGCTTCTACTGTACTGTGCTCCATGCAGACAAGTATGTGGGGATTGTTACACAGAGCAGGGTTTCACTTGTCAGCAGGGCCGGCAACAGAAATCTTGGGGCCCGTTACACAGATATCTCTGGTGCCCCCCTCGACCCCCACACCCACACATCCCTCCCCTGGTAGTGAGAGAGAAAGGGTGTCAGGGTGTGAGAGAGAGAGAGAGAGAGAGGGAGGTGAGAGTGGGTTGGGTCTGGGAGAGAAAGAGAGGGTGACAGAGCGAGTGAGAGACTGTCATGGAGAGAGAGAGTGTCAGGGAGACCGTGTCAGAGAGAGAGAGACAGGGAGAGCGAGAGGACAGACTGTCAGGGAGGGAGAGGGGGTGAGAGAGACAGTGTCAGGAAGAGTCAGGGAGAGAGACAGTTTCAGGGAGAGTGTGAGAGAGACACCGTCAGGGAGAGAGACCAAGTGTCAGGGAGAGAGACGGAGAGAGTGTGTCAGAGAGAGACAGACAGACTCAGAGAGAGAGAGAGAGGCAGAGTCATGGAGGGAAGGAGAGAGAGAGAAAGACAGTATCAGGGGTGGAGAGAGAAAGAGAGATTGTCAGGGAGAGAAATAAGGAGAAATAGATAGAGAGGGGGGATAGTAAGAGACAGTGTCAGGGAGAGAGAGAGAGACAGGGTCAGGGAAAGAGAGATAGTCACAGAGAGAGTGTCAGTGAGAGAGACAGTGTCAGGGAGAGAGTGTCAGTGAAAGAGACAGTCAGGAAGAGAGATAGAGAGAGACAGTGTTAGGGAGAGAGAGAGAGAGAGAGAGAGAGAGAGAGACAGGGTCAGGGACAGAGAGATAGTCACAGAGAGAGAGTGTCAGTGAGAGAGACAGTCAGGGAGAGAGAGACAGTGTCAGGGAGAGAGTGTCAGTGAAAGAGACAGTCAGGGAGAGAGATAGAGAGAGACAGTGTCAGGGAGAGAAAGAGGGTGAGAGAGTGTCAGGGAGAGTCAGAGAGAGAGACAGTGTCAGGGAGAGTGTGGGAGAAATACCGTCAGGGAGAGAGACCAAGTGTCAGGGAGAGAGTGTGTCAGGGGGAGAGAGTGTCGGAGAGTGAGAGACAGATAGTCTCAGAGAGAGAGAGGCAAAGTAACGGAGGGAGGGAGGGAGAGAGAGAGAGAGAGAGAAGAGACAGTATCAGGTATGGGGGGAGAGAGGAAAGACAGTTTTAGGAAGAGAGGGAGAAAGAGACTGTCAATGACATAAAGAGGGGAGAGTGTGTTAGGGAGAAAGAGGGGGAGAGGGAGAGAGAGCGAGCAAGCTGGAGAGACATACCTGACTACAAAACGTATCTCTCTCATGGGGGCGGGCACTTCTCTGCATGTTTAGGCCCCACCCCCTGAACACCCGTGAATCACGGCACTGCTAATCTACTTTCGGGAGCCAGCACCAGTAATCAGGAAGGGGTGGAGTTGTTCCTATGAACCTTGGGGCCCCTCAGGACATCTGGGCCTGGGACGGGGCTACCCTTTGTACCCCCTGTCGCTGGGCCTGCTTGTCAGTATATTGTCATCATTATAAATAGGATAGTCTTTTTTAAACAATTGAGAAGACTGCCAGAGGGGACTTTCCAGTGACAGCGTGCTTATTCATATGCTGTCCCTGAAAGGATTTTTCCTGTATTATGTTCAAACCAATATCATGATTATTGCTAAATAGACCCCAAAGTAAGAGCTCTTCAACTTGTCTTCCAGTTTATAAAAAAAAAAAGAAAACAGATGAATCAGTTAGTACACTTTACTTGACAACGGATGGGATGCAGCAATGTATAATTTGTGGTCAAGCCTCCAAAAATGCATTTTCTGAGGTTTGTGCGCTTACCGCATATGCCCAAGCTCCAGAATGTGATACATTCCAGAACTTGGATGCGGTGGCAACTCCATATTTAGATGGTATTACAGGTTGTATATATAGTATAGCCAAAGTAAAGTGTTAAGATGGCCATATATTAGAACGACCAGCATCAGATGAGACTCGTCTCACGATTTCCCCTGAACCCCCCGGCAGCTCCCTCGCAGTCCCGGACTCACGATTTGGTGCTTTTATGGCACACAATGTGGATATGATGAGCATACAATTACAACGGATTCAAATGTTGCATCCTCTGCTGATACGCGCAGTATCATCAGAGGATGCAACATTCGACCTGCGGGACCACGCATTGCATCATATTCGTACCCAAATAACGCACGATTTGCATACGATTCAACGTTCGAGGCGTCCAGATCATGCATTCATAACGAAAATCGTTCTAGTGTATGGCCAGCATAAAGGAGAGTTGTGCCTCTGTACTGTACTCTACCTTTGCCCCTCCTCGTGGATAATGGAATACTAAAGTCTTTGCTTCCATGCGGTTACAGCTATGGGAGCTGGGCAGTCATGTAGATGACAGACATGGAGGTAGAGCCTTGCGGCTGGATGTAATGACGTCCGAGATAGCTGGAGGGTTTTTTTTTTAAAGGGGCAATCACTTACAATGCCTTGTAAGTGACTGCCCCTTTAAAACAACGGGGGTAATTCCAAGTTGATCGCAGCAGGAAATTTTTTAGCAGTTGGGCAAAACCATGTGCACTGCAGGGGGGGCAGATTTAACATGTGCAGAGAGAGTTAGATTTGGGTGTGGTGTGTTCAATCTGCAATCTAATTTGCAGTGTAAAAATAAAGCAGCCAGTATTTACCCTGCACAGAAATAAAATAACCCACCGAAATCTAACTCTTTCTACATATGTTATATCATTTTCCCCTGCAGTGCACATGGTTTTGCCCAACTGCTAAAAAAATTCCTGCTGCGATCAACTTGGAATTACCCCCAACGTCCGTGACCGGCTAACCCCCATCTTGCCCATTGGGAGTTATTCAGGTTTGTTAGCAAATCAAAAAAGCATACTAATGGACAAAACCATGTGCACTGCAGGGGGGGGGGGGGGGGGGGGGGCAGAAATAACATGTGCAGAGAGAGTTAGATTTGGGTGGGGTGTGTTCAAACTGAAATTTAAACTGCAGTGTAAAAATAAAGCAGCCAGTATTTACCCTGCACAGAAACAAAATAACCCGCCCAAATCTAACTCTCTCTGCACATGTTATATCTGCATCCCCTGCAGTGCAACATGATTCTGCCCATTAGTGTGTTTTTTTGTTTGCTAACAAACCTGAATAAGACCCATAGCCTGTATTGTGCTGCTTCAGCCAGGGGGTTGGAGATAGGGGCGTCTTAAACGAGGAGGGGGCCCGTGTGCAGACTCCAGGTGGGCCCCCTCCTCCCCACGGCGCTGTAGGCTCCGACACTGTGCCGGAGCCTACTGCACATGGCAAGGTCTCCGGAAACATGGTGCCTGCCATGTTCCAGAGACAAAATTCAAAGTGTGCATGCGTGCCGGCCATTTTGGAGTGGATTTTTTGTGCAGCGGAGGCGGCTGCAGCATCCGACGCTGGACTCCGGAGAGGTGAGTACTAAAATATGGGTGCAATGTGTGCGGTGTGTGGCCCCCCTGTACCCAGGGGTCCGTGTGCACTGCACACATTGCACCCATGATAGAAACGCCAATGGTTGGGGGGTTGAAGTGCTGATAGAGAGGTGATGTGGGTAGAAGTACTGTCTTGTGCTTATGCAGAGGCGTCACCAGGTGTGGTGACACCCGGTGCGCACCCCTGATGTACTGCCGCGATCGCTGCAAAAAGGGGGCGTGACCTTACAGCTAGGGGGCGTGGCTTCATGGGGATACTGGTATCGTCACTCTGGGGGCGTGCTTATGTGCCCATTTGATGGTGGGAGAGTGCGAATATGCTTCTCAGTTCTAAGAAGCTGTGTCTTAGCAGACTGGGAGCATGGAGATTAATACTTATTTAACCACTTGCCTTGGCATGGTCACATCAGATGCAACCACACCAGCAAATGCCTTATTGTATCTGGTCGCACAGGATGCGTCCAGTCAGATAAACAGCATGTGTGGCTGCAGGGAAGAGAAACCTGCTACCCTCAGCAGGACAGGAAGATCCCTCTGCCTCCCTGCACCCTCCTCCAGTGGGGTGTGGATCATCAAATCGACAGTATCTAGGTCGACAATGTTTAGGTTGACCACTATAGGTCAACAGTCACCAGGTCGACAGGGTTTCTAGGTCGACATGTGGTAGGTTGACAGGTCAAAAGGTCGACATGAGGTTTTTTGTGTGTGTTTTTTTTGTGTCGTTTTCTTTGTAGAGTGACTGGGAACCCCAATTAGTTCACCGTGTCCCCTCGAGCAAGGTGCCGCGCTCCGCTACCGCTGCGCTCGGCACAGATTACCGTTCCAATCGTAGTCCACATAGATCGTTAAGTATGAAAAAGTACAAATTTTGAAAAACTCATGTCGACATTTTGACATGTCGACCTAGCACGTGTCGACCTTCCATCCCTGTCGACCTAGTGACTGTCGACCTACAGTGGTCGACCTAAACATTGTTGACCTAGACAGTGTCGACCTTCAGACCGGATCCCCTCCAGTGTTGCCATGGCAGACAATAGCAGCCTCTGGTGAAATGTAAATGAACCCTCCCAAACCCCTTGTATGTACCTTGTGGGTGCAGGGCTGTAAAAATGATGGTCGTGATGGTTCCAGTGGTGCTGACCGATGTTCCGATGTTTGGAAATCCGATATATTTTTTTTACAAATACACACACACACACACACTTTATTACTAAAATCATTTTGGATAAGTTTAAATATATGTTGTGTTAACCTAATTCACTCATGAATAAAAACCTGAGCAGCTATTGGAAAAAGTGGTTTAAAAGATTTTAATCAGTGGTAGTGGCCCACTAGTGTGACTACTAGTGGGGCTGCGGTGTAACCTTTCTCAAAGATCTAGTGATCATCAATCGATCAGTGTCAGATAATGATCACTTTGGAAACCACAGGCTGGAATTTAAAATCAGCAGAGCACTAACCTCCCCTCCCCCAGCCTGCTCAGAGCACAGCAGCAGTCACACCTCCCCCTCCAGCAGACGACTCCTGTTTCCTCTGTTTTTGTTACACTGTAAACAAATCCTCCCCACCCCTCAGCCATGCAGTATTCAGTGTGGGCAGACATCGCAATAAGGGCAACTTATCTCTACAAAATTATGATCGCAGAGGTTTCATAAAATAATGTATTACTGCAGCTAGAATTACATTTCTGACAATGTTTTTACAGCCACAGATTCAGTAATAATATTTGCTGTTTGTTACAGTACAGGTAGGTCTGACCTAAAGTAAAATGTTTTGTTAGGTCAGATAAAATGTATCCAGCTACCTAGTCTGCTCTGTCATGCTGCCTGTTTGTAGCTAGGAATATGAAATACTAAACATCTGAAACTAACCAAACTGAAGATCTATATGTGATGCACAGCGCCCTCTATTGTATGTTGCGATGTAACTCACACAAGGAATTACAGCGCCCTCTATTGGTTTCACATTCGTTTTCTACAAAGTAAATATGCTGTCATTTAACCCCTTCGCTGCTGATGGTTTTCTCAGCCTTGCGCCGTGGCCATTTTCTGACATTTGTGCACTTCACAATCCAGCATTAATATCACTGATTTTTTCATGTGGTACGGATACAAATAATACCTTGTTTTTTTCCCCAGAAACCAATATTTTCAGAAAATACGCTTAGAGGGATAGAAACATAGAAACATAGAATTTGACGGCAGATAAAGACCACGTGGCCCATCCAGTCTGCCCCTTTTTTTTATCCTTTAGGCAATCTCAACCCTTTTTGAACCTTAATTCTTTGTAAGGATATTCATATGCCTATCCCAAGCATGTTTAAATTGCTCTACAGTCTTAGCCTCTACCACCTCTGATGGGAGGCTATTCCACTTATCCACTACCCTTTCTGTGAAGTAATTTTTCACAAAAATTTTCAAAAACTGATATTTTCAGAAAATACGCTTAGAGGGATACCCTATTAGGCCCGGTAAAACAGCGATTTTCCCCGATATTTCACTGATTATTATTTTTTTACAGGCTATCCAGATTGATTGCCTGTAAAAAAAATGCCCTTTCTCCCAAAAACACACAGGTTCACTGAAACCTGTATGTTTACTTTTCGTCAGAAACAGCCCTGTTTTCACACGGAAATGGGGCTGTTTCTGGGGATTTGGTTTCGACTGCCTGAGGCAGGCGAAACAAAATCCCCGATGAGCAGGACAACCTGCAGCGTCCCATACCCGCTGCAGCAGCAGGCTGGCACTGCAGGCATCCGGAAGCTGCCCTCGGCGCGGTGACCCTGGCGGAGAAGCGCAGTGACCACATCCCCCCTCTCCTCTGCCCCCGGCACCGGTCACAAGATGGGGGAGCGGCCATGTGACCGGGGGAGCTGGAGGACCAGCGCTGCACTTGGCGCACAGTGAAGCTTCAGGTAGCACCCGATAAGCCACCTCTCGTTCTGGCTTATCGGGGGTAATAGCCCCCGGCAGGACAATAAGCCCCGGTAAATTACCGGGGATAATTGGATATCCCCCTTAGACTTTTTATTCATTTTAACACATCAGAAAATGTATTTATCCCAAATGGCCAAAATGGAAGAGGTAAATACCTTGAATACCTGGTCCGTGGGGAGGGGGCGGAGCCTAATAATGTGATTCTATTGTAAGCATGTCATTTTAGCACCACCGCCTATGCAAATCACGGCATTTTACCCCCATAAATGTCCACCTTTTACTCCTCTCCGGGCTTCTCCCAGAGAGGAGAATTCAAATGTAGGCAAGTATGAACTAGATACTTGTAGGCCCCATAACAAATGTTTGTATAGTCCCCTTTGTACCACACAATGGTGAAAAATATATACAACACATGTAACTTTCACCGAGTTGGGTGATATTGTCTCAGCTCTGGGCCCCATAGCAGCTGCATCCCCTGCACCTCTTGGTAGTTACACCCTTGCGGAGGAGCCCCATATGTGTGCAGGCCAGTACGGGGGAGAAGGGGCATAATATGACCTTCCCCCATCTAAGGAAAACTATATTTTTACACAGAGCTGGGCAATATTATCTGGTGATTATCAGATAATAGCCGATAAAGGGCCACATAATTTGAAGTGCGGACTTCCCTCTTTATCATGTACTCACCAGACAGTAAGTACTAAGGTGACCCATCATCTTTCCTTTTTCTTTTCTTTGTTTAAAAAGCTTATTTATGATTTTACAGATAAAGAAAATACAGGAATATGTGCGTGGACATTCAAGTCAATGGGAATTTACAAAATACCATAGGAACAAGGGGCTGGCTGGCAACTTTTAGACTGGGGGGGCAAATGCTTTTCTATCTGTGCACAGAATAGACGTGAACCAAGCATGCACACGTATAATGCACCCTACACACTTGCCGATGCATTCAATTTTGACAATGATCGACCTGAATGATGATCAATCATCATCCAAATTGACTTGCATTGCAAAGCATAACTGGGCTGTATGGGGAATCTCACATAGATGAAGTTCAGTGAGGGTGTATTGCCAGAACTGCAGCCATACATGTAAAAATCTGAGTTTCCAGGTGCATCTTCTGTAACAAGTGTAATCTGCTGGGCACTGTAACAAGCCAAACATAAGGATAGGGGCAGGCGCATCTCAAGATGTCTAAACCGCTGCATATGGGTGAATATATGCAATTTTTTTTTCTGTACACTCAAAGTGGAGCACGTGCCCAATACCACCTGACCATCATTACACCCAGAGGGAGGAAGTCTCCCTCACTAAGGGGTCTATTTAAAATGAATTGTATATGCAAGCAATCTAGGCATGATATTAGGGCCCAGAATCACATTACATTATGCGATTCTTACAGCGGGATGTATCATTGAGCACTGGTATGTACAGGGGCTCTGGAAGGAGTCTGTCCCTATGATGTGCTATGAGTGCTGCCAGGGCTCCTGCGCCGCAGTCGTTGCTAGGGAAGGTTCCAGGGGAACCCTGTCATAGCTAGCTGTGTGATATGTATTCCAGAGGCTACAGATGGTGCTAACAGTGGGGTTCTCGGTGCCTCCCTTCCCGGGACTCCTACAGATGGGATACTACTGCCGGTAATACATATGTATTCCCCTATGAGGGTTGTGGCTGCTGGCAGGAATGGAGGGATTACAGCAGATATCAAAGATATCTCCTCCGATCCCTCAGTGATACATTTGGGGGTTACTAAATATTTGCAGTTACCTCCCGAAAACAGGCGTTTTTGAGGATTAAACCACAAATATTCAATGATAAATGGGCCCTTTACAAACAGAACTATCTAAAATCAAGGCAGCCCCTGGAAGCTCAGCCCTTCTCCTGGTACAGTCACAACTCCCTGCAGCTGTCCCTGCTGCACTCTCACCAGGGCTGCCTGTCAGAAAATCCATAGCCAGACATTTTACTGTGCTGGGTGAGAGTACTGGCATGTCTAGGGACTTGATGACATAAAAATAGCGCATGAGGAGATCTGAGGGGCATTTAAGTGTAAAAAAATGAAAAAATAAAACAGGTAATGTAGTGACCATATGAACAAATGGAGAAAGTCTCTTAAAAATGAAAACACATTATACATAACAATAAAACCACACACACACACACACACACACACACACACACATTTAAAATTGCCTCCTTTAAAAAATGAAAAATATATGTAAATACAGAAATAAACGTGATAGTCCCTCTCCAGATTTCATGAAAGGTTTCTATTATAAAGAGCTGAAACCAAGCATTTACTAACAAAACTAACAACTTTGAGAAAGGTCAGGTGACCGTGACGAAATGCGTTAGGACTCCACCCACTTCTCACTTTGTACCTACACCTGGGACCAGCAACTTACTGCATTCTTCCTGCTCTTCTGCTCTGACTAGTAAGCCTCCTGGTGAGGCACCTTTCCTGAGCAGAGCATGGCTCTTGCCCGGCTTCCTCCTACAGCGCATTCAGGTAATTCCAACATCCAAGGATGCTTGGACTACTCTGACCGCTTGGAGGTTCCCATACTGCTCGTTAACATTGCACATAATATTAATTGCACCTTATAATATTGGCCAGTAACAAGGTTGACTACTGCCACACTTGGTTCACTAAAATTACTGGACATTATTAATTTTAGCAATAATACCAGGAACTCCAATTTCTACATATTGCTGTACTTATATCATTATAAAAGCCTGTGCATTCAATAAGACAAAAAAAAAAAAGGTCTCCGCACAGGTTAAAGTCGACAAACCCCAATGAAGATTATTATCTAGCAAGTAGCATATAGAGTATGGGTGTGCTACCTGCTATCAGTTAGGCAACTGTACTACAAGAGGAAAAAGGCTAGCATTTTGGTGCACTCAGTGGACATTTTGTAGACATTTAAAACTTTACTTTTAATCAATATAACTAAAAATGAAAAAGAGAAAACTCCCCCACCTAAGGAATTAAAAAGCAGAAATATTAAAAAGTTAGAAAGTAGATTAGAAATAAGGAATATTAAAATATCACGCCAGGGTGCCAATTCATACTCCTAATCTCTTCAATTATCTGACTCAAATGTCACTAATACCCCTTTTTCACTAGCTCAAAAAACATGGGTAAATGCATGGGGGGCACGCATTTACCCGTGTTTTTTGCTAGTGGAAACGGCTTCCACTGCAAAAACCCGGATCAAGTAATCCGGGAATCCTACCCGGGTAGCTTACCGGCTTGAACACGAGTTCAACCCGGTAAGTTGTGCAGTGTAAATGGAAGCCGTGTTGATGTCACACGGCTCCCGTTCACAGTGTATGGAAGGGCGGCACTGGGAGATCATGTGATCTCCTAGTGCCGCCCCTGCTACGTCACCAGCAGCATCACCAACCCGCCAATATGCCGGGTTGGTGAATGCAGTGGGAAATGGGGCTCTGATGCGGGTCGCAACCGAGTAGCACCCGTGTCAGGCTTCCGGCTGCGACCCGCATCACATAGTGGGAAAGGGGTATATGTAGTGCAAATCAAGGGCATAGCTACCATAGGTGCAGGCAGTGCAGCTGCTATGGGGCCCAGAGCTGAGAGGGGCCCACCTTTCCTGTCAAAGTTACATCTGTTATATACATTTTTTGCCATTGGGTGGTACATAGTGGCCATTTGAAACTTTTTCCTTAGGCCCTGCAATTTATTTAGGTATGCCCCTGGACCTACTCATTTTAATGTTATATAATATGATCCAGGGCACTGTAATGAAGCACAAAATGAATGGGGAGCACTATATATCATAATGTGAATTGGGGGTACTGTGCGGCATAATGTGTAGTGGCAGCTCTGAAATGTGACATAAGGTGAAGTAAAGCACTACTGCGATTCATAACAGAAACTAGTAGGGCACTACTATGGAGCATAACATGAAATAAGGCTCTACTATGGTTCAGAAAATAAACTAGGGCACTATTATAGGGCATAAAATTAAGCATTGGGATGGGAGCCCTTCAAAATGTTGCTATGGGGCCCACAAGGTTCTGGCTATGCCCCTGGTGCAAATAGATATACTGGAGCAAACTCCATAAATAAGCTACGGGTGAAATGCGCATTGGGGTGATGCGCCAGGGGCCCATTGTATACTCCTAAATTGTGCATACATTTATGACATGGGTGGTCATTCCGAGTTGATCGCAGCCAGCAACTTTTAGCTGCTGCTGCGATCAACAGTCCACGCCTATGGGGGAGTGTATTTTAGCATAGCAGGGCTGCGATCGCTTGTGCAGCCCTGCTAAGTTAAAAAAATTTCAAGCAGAAGTAGAGCAGCCCTGGACATACTTACCCTGTGCGATGGATCCAGCGATGATGGGCCCAGCTTTCACATCACTCCTCCGGCCTCCGTTGTACTGGACACGCCTGCGTTTTACACACCACTCCCCGAAAATGTACCCGAATGGTCCGGATCCGCCCATCCATGCCTCCTTCCTGTCAATCTTCTTAGCGGTCGCCGCTGCGACCGCTTCTGTCGGTAGCCGCGACATAACCCAGCGCCCACCGTGCATGCACATTCCACATCCGTTCTCACCGCAGCGAAAAACCGATGCGTGCGAATGGGTCAGAATGACCCCCATGATGTACATGCGGTCAGAGCCGGGCATAGGCAAACTAGGCAATTGCCTAAGGCATTTGATATGCTTAGGGGCATCAGCAGCTTCTGCTGATTAAAATGATATGCGGCATGCCTATAGGCCCTCATTCCGAGTTGATCGCAGCAGTTCATTGCATCGCAAAACGGCGAAAATCCGCCAACTGCGCATGTGCGACAGCTAGACTGCGCGTGCGCAAAGGGAGCGATACGACGCTTGAGCAAAATTACTAACTGAAAACCTGCTCGTACTACACCACCGAAAACGGGGAGTGACAGAGGCGTGACAGAGGCACGGCTTCGCTATCTAACGAAATGGGCGTGAAAGTGGGCGGCTAGTGTGGGAGTATGCAACCAGCAGTAGGCGTGTTTTGAGCAGAAATGCGTATACGATGGTAAATGTACACAACAAATGTTCGCTATCCTGTCGCAGCCGAGGAGTAAGTCTGCAGTTACTCTGCACTTGCGAAGTACTGTGACTAGTGTGTCTGCCCTAATTAGCAATTATTATGCCAATGAATTCACCTGTTGTCCAATTACTGAGCAAACACTCACGGCAAGCTGCTGCAGGAAGTCCGGACCAATCCCCTTCTCAGCCCCCCTCCCCTTCTGTCGCCCAATCCCCCTCTCCTTCCCAATCCCCTTCTCAGCCCCCCTCCCCTTCTGTCGCCCAATCCCCCTCTCCTTCCCAATCCCCTTCTCAGCCCCCCTCCCCTTCTGTCGCCCAATCCCCCTCTCCTTCCCAATCCCCTTCTCAGCCCCCCTCCCCTTCTGTCGCCCAAACCCCCTCTCCTTCCCAAAACCCTTCTCAGCCCCCCTCCCCTTCTGTCACCCAAACCCCCTCTCCTTCCCAATCCCAGTGGCATAACTACTGCCCCCGCAGTCCTCGCGGTGGCTTGGGGGCGAGGGGCTGCGGGGGCGCCACTGACTTAGAACAGATTGACATGCGGACGAGCGTCCGCATGTCAATCTGCGGTCTCCTTCTCTCCGCTGCTGTGTTGGAGGGACACGGAGGGCACCGCGCGCGCCTCTCCAGTGTCCCTCCTGGCTCTCCGGCCTGTCTAATAAAGGAAGTGCCGTTCGTGAGCTCTGATTGGCTCACGAACCGGCACTTCCTTTATTAGACCCACAGGAGAGCCAGGAAGGACACGGGAGAGGCCGCGCGCTGTGCCCTCCGTGTCCCTCCAACACAAAGGAGCGGCTGGGGCGGGGGGGGGGGGGGGGGATAGGGGAGCAGGCACTGTGGGGGAATATCTGCCACTGAGGGCATGTACCTGGCACTGTGTGGAGGAATATCTGGCACTGGGGGCATATACCTGGCACTGTGGGGCAATATCTGGCACTGGGGGGAGCAGGCACTGAGGGGGTTTATGTGGCACTGTGGGGGAATATCTGGCACTAGGGGCATATACCTGGCACTGTGGGGGAATATCTGGCACTGGGGGGAGCAGGCACTGAGGGGGCTTATGTGGCACTGTGGGGGAATATCTGGCACTGGGGGCATATACCTGGCACTGTGGGGGAATATCTGGCACTGGGGGGCATATACCTGGCACTGTGGGGGAATATCTGGCACTGGGGGGAGCAGGCACTGAGGGGGCATATGTGGCACTGTGGGGGAATATCTGGCACTGGGGGCAAATACCTGGCACTGTGGGGGAATATCTGGCACTGGGGGGAACAGGCACTGAGGGGGCATATGTGGCACTGTGGGGGAATATCTGGCACTGGGGGCATATACCTGGCACTGTGTGGAGGAATATCTGGCACTGGGGGCATATACCTGGCACTGTGGGGCAATATCTGGCACTGGGGGGAGCAGGCACTGAGGGGGCTTATGTGGCACTGTGGGGGAATATCTGGCACTAGGGGCATATACCTGGCACTGTGGGGGAATATCTGGCACTGGGGGGAGCAGGCACTGAGGGGGCTTATGTGGCACTGTGGGGGAATATCTGGCACTGGGGGCATATACCTGGCACTGTGGGGGAATATCTGGCACTGGGGGGCATATACCTGGCACTGTGGGGGAATATCTGGCACTGGGGGGAGCAGGCACTGAGGGGGCATATGTGGCACTGTGGGGGGAATATCTGGCACTGGGGGCAAATACCTGGCACTGTGGGGGAATATCTGGCACTGGGGGGAACAGGCACTGAGGGGGCATATGTGGCACTGTGGGGGAATATCTGGCACTGGGGGCAAATACCTGGCACTGTGGGGGAATATCTGGCACTGGGGGGAGCAGGCACTGAGGGGGCATATGTGGCACTGTGGGGGAATATCTGGCACTGGGGGCATATGTGGCACTGGGAGCACAGCCCTACCAACAAGCACTACCCCCTAGCAACGAGCATGACACCCAGTGCATGAAACACCTGGCAACGAGCATGACACCCTGAGCATGACAATCCCTGGCACCGTGCATGGAACCAAGAGCATGAAACCCCTGGCAATGAGCAGGTAATTTAAAAGTAATTAGAAGCCTTACTGTAGAACTTAATGTGTAATGGACATTACGGTGTGTGGCATAATGTATCACGGACATTGCGGTGTGTGTCATAATGTGTCAGGCATTACGGTGTATTGTATACTATATCACGATCATTGTGGTATGTGGTATAATGTCTCAGGGTCATTGCGGTGTGTGTCATAATGTGTCACAAACATTGTATGTGCTATAATGTATCAGGGGCATTGCAGTGTGTAGCATAATGTATAACGGGCATTGCGATTCCTCTCATAATGTGTCACAGACATTACGGTGTGTGGCATAATGTGTCGGGGGCATTACAGTGTGTGCATATTGTGTCATGGGCATTATTGTGTGTTGCATAATGTCTAAGGGCCATTGCAGTATGTGGCATAATGTATACTGGGCATTACTATAAGGAGGAAAAATTACAAATAATGTAAGGGGCATGAATCAGGATTATTAGTCCCTTTACTACTGCCAATTATGGGGGGGGGGGGGGGGAGAATTTTTTGGCTTGGGGGAGAAAAATTTCTAGTTACGCCACTGCCCAATCCCCTTCTCAGCCCCCCTCCCCTTCTGTTGCCCAAACCCCCTCTCCTTCCCAATCCCCTTCTCAGCCCCCCTCCCCTTCTGTCGCCCAAACCCCCTCTCCTTCCCAATCCCCTTCTCAGCCCCCCTCCCCCTCTCTTTACCAATACCCCTCTCTGTCCCCCTCCCCCTCTCTATACCAATACCCCTCTCTGTCCCCCTCCCCCTCTGTAGGCCAAACCACCACTCCGCCCACCTCCCCCTCTCTTTCCCATTCCCCCTCTCTGGCCCCCTCCCCCTCTGTGGCCCAAACACCCTCTCCGCCCCCTCCCCCTCTCAATCAGACCCACCCTCTGTAAACAGCTCCCCATTCCATCTTCCTTCCCCAATCCATCCTCCTTCCCCCATCCACCCTCCTTCCCCCATCCAGCCTCCTTCCCCACCCAGTGAATGGGCAGCAGAAGCCCCTGAGGATGTTGAGGGTGCTGCACATTTGGCTGATAAGAGTAAGTTTTAACACATTTAAAATGTATTTGTTACATACTTAAACTTCAAAATCAAATACATGCAGTGTTGTACTGTGGCCAATCTTGGCCCAAGGAAAAATGTTTGTGTTCTTCATCATGGTATGGATGTTGCATTTACATTTGTGTGAGTATCATTAGATGTACAGTGTCTATGTCTGCAATGTTTAGGGTGTCCACTCTAGGTCGACACTCATTAGGTCGACAGGGTTGCCAGGACAACAGGGTTTATATGTGCTAGGTTGTCAGTGAAACAGTTACACCTGAGTGGAATTTAGTATGTTGCTGTTCTTTTACACTTGTGCCTGGGTATTCCTAATATTTGCACATTCAACTCGCATGCTTCACTTTGTTAGCCAGGCTAAGGACACAATGATTTGTGTTGTGAAAGTTACAGTCAAAAAATGATTATTTTACTTAAAAAAAAATAATTTCACCTTATTCGCAATTCTGCGAATCTTTCGTTCGCAATTCTGCTAAGCTAAGATACACTCCCAGAGGGTGGCGGCTTAGCGTGTGCAATGCTGCTAAAAGCAGCTAGCGAGCGAACAACTCAGAATGAGGGCTTATGTGTGTCATTATGTGTATAAGGGCATTAATAATGTGCGGCATATGTGTAACAGGGTACTACTGTATGTGTGTCATTATGTGTATAAGGGCACTAATAATGTGCAGCAAATGTGTAGGGGGCACTATGTGTGTCAATATGTGTATAAGGGCATTAATAATGTGCGGCATATGTGTAAGGGACATTATGTGTAAAAGGGCATTAATAAAGGTTGTCATAATGTGTAAGGTGCATTATGTTTATAAGGACATTAATTATGTGTGTCATATGTGTATGGGGCATTATTGTGTGGAATTATGTGTATAAATGCATTACTAATGTGTGGCATTATGTGTATAAGGTGCTCTACTATGTGGCGTTGCGTATAGAAAGGGCACTACTGTGTCGTCTAATGTGAATAAAGAACAATAGGGTGTGGTGTAATATGAATATGGAGCAATTCAGTGTGATGCAATGTGAATAAGGAGCAATTCAGTGTGATGTAATGTGAATATGGGGCTCTACTGTGAGGAGTAACGTATATAAGGTAAAGTGGTAGTACTGTGTGATGTATTGTGAATTAGAAACACTATCGCATGATATAATGTGAATAAAGTTGCACTACTGTGTGGTGTAATTTTAATTGGGGGCACTATTGTGTGGCCATGCCCCTTGCCAGCAAGAACAAGATCCTTTTTGGGCTCTGCACCAAATGTGCGAACTGTTCCTATTTAAAATATAGGGGTTACAAACACCAAAATGAGAACTGCTATGGGTGAGGGGTGATGGTGCTGGGTAAAGGGTGCAGGGTCAGAGGCGGAACCAGCAGTAGTGCTAGGGGACACCAGCCAAAATCTTGCCTAGGGCATCATTTTGGTTAGGGCCGGCTCTGCATGCGGTACAATAAAGTTCAGCCGGCAGTGGTAGTAGATAACCATATAATTGTGTGAGAGCTTTGGCAGTGAGACACCTTTTGATAGACAATAGGGCCCTACACATTGAACGATCTGCCGCCGAGCTGCCCGATGGCGGATACGGCCGACGGTCGACCCGGCGGCGGGGGGGGGGGGGGGGGGCAGTGACGGGGGAATGAAGTGATAAAGCTAATTATTTACCTTTTAACATAAGCTATTTACTAATACCGTGTAGCCGTAATGGCCTCTAAACCACGTGCACGTGCTACGCACTTCGTACGCTATTTGCGTACAAAGACCTCACACGTGGTACGCAAGTTACGTACACACGCTGCGCTGGGTGTACGGAATACACACAGCGAGCGTACACACAGACAGTAACCTTTGTAAACTTTAAACACATAATATGCTTACACTGTAAACCTTAATACCGTGGTACTATAATGGTGTAACACTGAACCTTTGTGAGTATGCAAGCTGTTTGAGCAATTGAGATGCTCTGAAACCCTTAGCACTTATATGGTAATTCACACAAACACTTGTTAAGGTTCCAACAACTTACCAGATGATTTTTAGTAAGTAAAAGGGAAAAGAATACAGATTACAGCTTATACACTACAAACCTAACATTAATAACTAAACAGAATAACTAAATAGAAATATACACAATAGCGAACGATTGCAAATACAAATAAACAGAAAGGGAATAAATGGCAAACACTTATAGGTTAGCTAAAGGAGAACAATTGCATACATACAGAGTAACGAAATGGCCACAGAGAAAACTTACACACTTGGGAATGAATCGCATGCGCTATCTGGAAACCAGCTCTCAGTCATCACGGGGAAACCTTGTGGAGAGAAGTGAGAGCTGGTCTGGCTATGGGGGTCTTTATATACACAGCATACTGTACACTACAAAGGTCCTATAATCTCATTGTTCATTGGACACAGGAATTTGTCTCTGCATTATAACAAAAGGTCATAGGTGGGTTCGTACGGGGGGATGTGTCTCTATCCAACTGCTCAGATGGGAGGCATCCTCAGGACTCCCACTGCATGTGTAATAAAACAGCAAATACATTTAAAGCCCATAAACTACTTTTACATATAACTATACGCTGGAGCGACCGATCTCTTCCTAACCAACACCGGAATGTTTCTAATAAAATACTCTTTAGTTAGACACTAGACACCACCATTCAACCTTTGTCTGACCCTTCATATCATGCAAAGAGGAATCCCCATGTCCACAAACCATTTACACTAAACATACTTGCAGACATTATTAAGGGGATTAATATCTACAAAACACACTTTAAAGGTTAACTATACTATAAACGAGTCGCCCGCTACAAGCTCATAAACTCTACCGTAAATACGCATATACCGCGCGTAATCGCCGGAGCGAGCGTACGCAATTTGCGGACATGTGCACGTACAGCAGACTAAATGCACGAGCAGCGGGCATGTGCATGGGGTTAGTATATGGCAATGTGAAGCATGATATTTTTCGACTTTGACAGTCCACCCTTTGGCAGTCACCAATAACTGCCACTTCCTAAACAATTCAAACAGAAAAATATATGTCATCATGTAAATACCTTTTTATGATTGGGTAGAGGGAGGAGAGAAGAAGGTGGGTAAGATATGACCTGGTGAGATAATAAAAGCATGTGTGTATGAGATCCATGTCTGAGGGGTCATGTATCATCGTGCCGTACGTGTTTTAAATCAAGCTTCGAGGTATTGCGAAGTATACATTGAATCCTTCTTAGCCCGTATCAAGGGTCTGTGGATGGGCTGTCAAACTCTACCGAGCTCTTTTTTCGGCTTTTGGTTAAAACAAATGGGGTGCACATTAGTTGATGATACATGAAGGGGGAGAATATGTGAATGCTAATATGTGAAAATCACCTGTCGACTATGTGGGATACTACCTGGAGGTTGTAGAGATGAAGATAAGAAACAAGCGTTATAAATGCAGTCATATAACTATGTGGGGTTTAGTATACAGTCGCCGATTGGGGTCTTGTTGATGTCTTGTCTGGTGTCTTGTTGGGATCGTCAGGTTTTTACTGTAGCTTTGAGGTTTATTGGCAAACAAAAAGCTTCTTCAAGTGTCCATAATAAGAATTACAGTCTCTAAAAAGCTCATCAGGTGTCAAAAAGAAATTTCAGTCTCTAAAAGCTCATCAGGTGTCTGTGACACAGTTCATCATTGGTCTTGTATAAATGGTCATCAAATTCTTCTTCCAGGCTGATCTCTTGGTACCTCGGGGAAAATCAAAGGAGAAACGGGTGAAAGAAACGGTCCTTGGAATCATATCTTATCACAACATTGTCTCAATCGTTGGGTCATAAATTCACTTCAGGCAACACTTTTCCAATGTAACACAATCCCTCTGAGTTTGGGGCAAGGAACCTATACGCCTTTCTCCCACATATGAAATATGCGTCATCGAGGAGAACATATGGGATGGAAAATGACATAACCATATTACAAACCTTCCATGAAAACAGTCCTATCCCTAACTCTCTCATCTGTCTAGTACACGTATCAGGCTGTATGACATGTGCACAGTATCCTGGTGATACTTCTCCAACTCGCATGATCCTACTTCCTAGGGTGTACCTATACTGGAAATATTTTCCACTGTTGGCTATTTGGCGTATAAGTTCTGAGTCTAGGGGCATTCTGTCGGCTCTGTGTGAGAATGTCATGGTTTGGTTGTTCCATGACACTTCCCTATTTCCCGGCTTTCGGGGATTGGAAATGTTAAAACATATTAGGGACCTATCTACATGGTATTGGTGGAGCTTTAAACTAGGAGGACTAGAAATATTAAATCTCTTGTCCACCGGTCTCCCACCCCTTAACTCAAGTACCTCATCTACCGTTAAAGGATATGGCACTAGTCCTGACTTACTATGACCTTGAGGTACTTGTGAGCACACCCAACAGTCTGTCTGATTTAACACTTTACCCACCAATGAGTGGTAGTCACTCAATGGATGCCGGTCCATATTGATATTAAAACGGGACGGACATTGCTTGATGCAATCGTCCTCAACTATGTTGTCACAATTCCTACAGATACAATTCTCTTCAGCTAACAATCCTTCACAATGTCTATTAATAACATGGCTGCCAGATCGTTTTCTGATACTTGCCTTTGCTCGGTGATTGTGTTGTTCTTGGAACTCTACGCCTCCATCCTGATCATCAGATCCCATTCCAGATCCCTCTTTGGCCTCTCTGGTACTCTCACCGAAACAGACTGCTCTGGTCAACAACAGGGTCAACAGGAAAACACGGACTGCAGTTTCTTGGGGCGAGTCCATCTTACAGGAGGAGAAAGAGAAAGTTGTAATGGGGGGACAGAAAATAATTGAAGGGGAAAAAAAAAACTTGTTACGATGATTTGTCCTCTAGTCTTGTTGTTCTTCTTGCTCAGATGTCATCTCAAAGGTGCTGTCTCTCATTCTTCCCAAAACGAACACTCCGGTGATACAATATTCTTTCCAAATCAGCGATCTTTCTGTAAGGAGCATACATCTTGCATTACCATTTGTATAACTTTTGTGTGACATACCATCTGTAAAACATGAAAGAACAAAAAGAGAGAGAACAATTTGAAAAGGAAAAACATTATCAGATTTTCATCAACAGGCTGTCACATCAACATGTCCACCAGTATCTCTGCATAATCTCCCCCCCACCAGTATTTCCCCTCTCCACCCTTTGTGTCTGGCCAAACACAACGATGTTGGTAAGACATACTGGGGTTAGGTAGACCTCTGAAAAGACCAAGTAGCCATGTGACGTTTGAGTTCTGTTGGTGAAAGTTACAGATGAGAAGAAAACATTTAAAGATAAATTACAAAGTTTACCCGGCCGTCCCTGTGTCTTACAAGGAAATGACCTCCCAATTTCATTAACTGTAACCTCAGGCTTACTATCAAGGCTACTGATTAGCTTTACTGGCTGCAAATTACAAGTGTGGCCTAAAATTCTTCCTATATGATCCCTGATTACAATTTCGTGTGTCATAACTTTGCTCGTGTTCTTGTCTAGGGGGTCTGACTTTATGTGGGCTGTTACAGTTGCTGGCATAATGCCCTTCTCTTTTACAAAGATAACAAACCCTTGGCTTCCTCCATGTGCCAGGGGTTTAGGTCGATTTGATGCCTCCTCTAGTGCTTGGATGCTCATCACCATCAACCGCTCTCCCTGTGCTTCCCTGGTTCTTTGGATATTACGGTCATGCTCGATAGTGGACTCTCTTAATGCAGCCACCGAGATACCTCTCCAGTGAGGTAGAGAGGTTTGTACCCTGATTCTTAGTGTGTCTTTTAAGCCGTCCATTAATACGGACACAGCTACCTCCCTATGATGTACATTATCCTCAATGTCCGTGATCCCAGTGTATCTAGATATTTCCTGCAGTGCTCGATGGAAATATTCTGGTGCCATTTCACCTTCTTTTTGTCTAATGGAGAAAATTTTGTTCCACTCGACAATAGCTGGGAAATATACTCCTAATTGCAGATTGATTTGTCGTACATTCTCCTGGGTGTATTCCTCAGTGAGGGGTACGTCTGCGTCTAATCTACAATCAGTGATGAATTTTGCAGGATCAATGTTGGAAGGTAAACATACTCGTAGCACTGTTCGCCAATCTTTGTTTGTGGGTTCTGCGGCGTTACCTAATTCTTTAATAAACCTCTGACATGCGGCTAGATCTCTCCTGGGATCAGGAAATTCAGACATAATTGTCCTCAATTCCATCCGGGACCAGGGACAATGCATAGCAATGTCTCTGACGGGAGTGACTCCCTGAGCGTCAGTCCTCCCATTGACATAACAATATTACAAACCTTCCATGAAAACAGTCCTATCCCTAACTCTCTCATCTGTCTAGTACACATATCAGGCTGTATGACATGTGCACAGTATCCTGGTGATACTTCTCCAACTCGCATGATCCTACTTCCTAGGGTGTACCTATACTGGAAATATTTTCCACTGTTGGCTATTTGGCGTATAAGTTCTGAGTCTAGGGGCATTCTGTCGGCTCTGTGTGAGAATGTCATGGTTTGGTTGTTCCATGACACTTCCCAATTTCCCGGCTTTCGGGGATTGGAAATGTTAAAACATATTAGGGACCTATCTACATGGTATTGGTGGAGCTTTAAACTAGGAGGACTAGAAATATTAAATCTCTTGTCCACCGGTCTCCCACCCCTTAACTCAAGTACCTCATCTACCGTTAAAGGATATGGCACTAGTCCTGACTTACTATGACCTTGAGGTACTTGTGAGCACACCCAACAGTCTGTCTGATTTAACACTTTACCCACCAATGAGTGGTAGTCACTCAATGGATGCCGGTCCATATTGATATTAAAACGGGACGGACATTGCTTGATGCAATCGTCCTCAACTATGTTGTCACAATTCCTACAGATACAATTCTCTTCAGCTAACAATCCTTCACAATGTCTATTAATAACATGGCTGCCAGATCGTTTTCTGATACTTGCCTTTGCTCGGTGATTGTGTTGTTCTTGGAACTCTACGCCTCCATCCTGATCATCAGATCCCATTCCAGATCCCTCTTTGGCCTCTCTGGTACTCTCACCGAAACAGACTGCTCTGGTCAACAACAGGGTCAACAGGAAAACACGGACTGCAGTTTCTTGGGGCGAGTCCATCTTACAGGAGGAGAAAGAGAAAGTTGTAATGGGGGGACAGAAAATAATTGAAGGGAAAAAAAAAAACTTGTTACGATGATTTGTCCTCTAGTCTTGTTGTTCTTCTTGCTCAGATGTCATCTCAAAGGTGCTGTCTCTCATTCTTCCCAAAACGAACACTCCGGTGATACAATATTCTTTCCAAATCAGCGATCTTTCTGTAAGGAGCATACATCTTGCATTACCATTTGTATAACTTTTGTGTGACATACCATCTGTAAAACATGAAAGAACAAAAAGAGAGAGAACAATTTGAAAAGGAAAAACATTATCAGATTTTCATCAACAGGCTGTCACATCAACATGTCCACCAGTATCTCTGCATAATCTCCCCCCCACCAGTATTTCCCCTCTCCACCCTTTGTGTCTGGCCAAACACAACGATGTTGGTAAGACATACTGGGGTTAGGTAGACCTCTGAAAAGACCAAGTAGCCATGTGACGTTTGAGTTCTGTTGGTGAAAGTTACAGATGAGAAGAAAACATTTAAAGATAAATTACAAAGTTTACCCGGCCGTCCCTGTGTCTTACAAGGAAATGACCTCCCAATTTCATTAACTGTAACCTCAGGCTTACTATCAAGGCTACTGATTAGCTTTACTGGCTGCAAATTACAGGTGTGGCCCAAAATTCTTCCTATATGATCCCTGATTACAATTTCGTGTGTCATAACTTTGCTCGTGTTCTTGTCTAGGGGGTCTGACTTTATGTGGGCTGTTACAGTTGCTGGCATAATGCCCTTCTCTTTTACAAAGATAACAAACCCTTGGCTTCCTCCATGTGCCAGGGGTTTTGGTCGATTTGATGCCTCCTCTAGTGCTTGGATGCTCATCACCATCAACCGCTCTCCCTGTGCTTCCCTGGTTCTTTGGATATTACGGTCATGCTCGATAGTGGACTCTCTTAATGCAGCCACCGAGATACCTCTCCAGTGAGGTAGAGAGGTTTGTACCCTGATTCTTAGTGTGTCTTTTAAGCCGTCCATTAATACGGACACAGCTACCTCCCTATGATGTACATTATCCTCAATGTCCGTGATCCCAGTGTATCTAGATATTTCCTGCAGTGCTCGATGGAAATATTCTGCTGCCATTTCACCTTCTTTTTGTCTAATGGAGAAAATTTTGTTCCACTCGACAATAGTTGGGAAATATACTCCTAATTGCAGATTGATTTGTCGTACATTCTCCTGGGTGTATTCCTCAGTGAGGGGTACGTCTGCGTCTAATCTACAATCAGTGATGAATTTTGCAGGATCAATGTTGGAAGGTAAACATACTCGTAGCACTGTTCGCCAATCTTTGTTTGTGGGTTCTGCGGCGTTACCTAATTCTTTAATAAACCTCTGACATGCGGCTAGATCTCTCCTGGGATCAGGAAATTCAGACATAATTGTCCTCAATTCCATCCGGGACCAGGGACAATGCATAGCAATGTCTCTGACGGGAGTGACTCCCTGAGCGTCAGTCCTCCCATTGACATAACAATATTACAAACCTTCCATGAAAACAGTCCTATCCCTAACTCTCTCATCTGTCTAGTACACATATCAGGCTGTATGACATGTGCACAGTATCCTGGTGATACTTCTCCAACTCGCATGATCCTACTTCCTAGGGTGTACCTATACTGGAAATATTTTCCACTGTTGGCTATTTGGCGTATAAGTTCTGAGTCTAGGGGCATTCTGTCGGCTCTGTGTGAGAATGTCATGGTTTGGTTGTTCCATGACACTTCCCAATTTCCCGGCTTTCGGGGATTGGAAATGTTAAAACATATTAGGGACCTATCTACATGGTATTGGTGGAGCTTTAAACTAGGAGGACTAGAAATATTAAATCTCTTGTCCACCGGTCTCCCACCCCTTAACTCAAGTACCTCATCTACCGTTAAAGGATATGGCACTAGTCCTGACTTACTATGACCTTGAGGTACTTGTGAGCACACCCAACAGTCTGTCTGATTTAACACTTTACCCACCAATGAGTGGTAGTCACTCAATGGATGCCGGTCCATATTGATATTAAAACGGGACGGACATTGCTTGATGCAATCGTCCTCAACTATGTTGTCACAATTCCTACAGATACAATTCTCTTCAGCTAACAATCCTTCACAATGTCTATTAATAACATGGCTGCCAGATCGTTTTCTGATACTTGCCTTTGCTCGGTGATTGTGTTGTTCTTGGAACTCTACGCCTCCATCCTGATCATCAGATCCCATTCCAGATCCCTCTTTGGCCTCTCTGGTACTCTCACCGAAACAGACTGCTCTGGTCAACAACAGGGTCAACAGGAAAACACGGACTGCAGTTTCTTGGGGCGAGTCCATCTTACAGGAGGAGAAAGAGAAAGTTGTAATGGGGGGACAGAAAATAATTGAAGGGGAAAAAAAAAACTTGTTACGATGATTTGTCCTCTAGTCTTGTTGTTCTTCTTGCTCAGATGTCATCTCAAAGGTGCTGTCTCTCATTCTTCCCAAAACGAACACTCCGGTGATACAATATTCTTTCCAAATCAGCGATCTTTCTGTAAGGAGCATAAATCTTGCATTACCATTTGTATAACTTTTGTGTGACATACCATCTGTAAAACATGAAAGAACAAAAAGAGAGAGAACAATTTGAAAAGGAAAAACAGGGGGGTTTTGGTCGATTTGATGCCTCCTCTAGTGCTTGGATGCTCATCACCATCAACCGCTCTCCCTGTGCTTCCCTGGTTCTTTGGATATTACGGTCATGCTCGATAGCGGACTCTCTTAATGCAGCCACCGAGATACCTCTCCAGTGAGGTAGAGAGGTTTGTACCCTGATTCTTAGTGTGTCTTTTAAGCCGTCCATTAATACGGACACAGCTACCTCCCTATGATGTACATTATCCTCAATGTCCGTGATCCCAGTGTATCTAGATATTTCCTGCAGTGCTCGATGGAAATATTCCGTTGCCATTTCACCTTCTTTTTGTCTAATGGAGAAAATTTTGTTCCACTCGACAATAGTTGGGAAATATACTCCTAATTGCAGATTGATTTGTCGTACATTCTCCTGGGTGTATTCCTCAGTGAGGGGTACGTCTGCGTCTAATCTACAATCAGTGATGAATTTTGCAAGATCAATGTTGGAAGGTAAACATACTCGTAGGTATACAGATGTGGATAAATCCACAGGGAACCAGCGCTCAAACCCTATTTGTAGTGGTGAATGATACGGTTATAAAGTGAAACTAAAATCAATAATGAAAAAGCAGGTAATATACTTAAGGTTGTTTATTCTAAGATGCTGAGATACTTTCTTTCCCAACAGGTATAAATTCGGTTTAAAAGTCAATCAGTGATTGGGGCACGCTCCTGGTTTGAGCTTAAATTCTGAAGTCCAAGGTTCAATTGAAAGAACAAATGCTGTAATCTTTGTAAAGTTGAAAAAAAGAAAAAGAAAAAGAAAAATGCCACAAAAAAAAAATATTAATGATAATATGTACTAAAGTCCAAACGGTTTACAAGTCTATACAGACAGCGGCGTCCCGCTAATCTGTGCTCTGAAGTGAAGGATTCTCTTGTGAAGTGATGAACAGTTGACAGCGGTAGTGTATGCTTTGGTTAGAGTGGAGAATAAGGACCCTGGACTGGCGCTATTCCTCCTGCAGCACGTCCCACAGTAGAGCGCCCGAATCAGGCCCGCTCTGTGGGGCCGCTGACCTGGGGTGTGCGCCTGTCACAGAGGCGAAGTGGACCCGGCCGGAGCTCTCCGAGCGGCTGGCCGCGCCTTTCCTCCTCCTACAGGGACTTACCTTCTCCCTTCCCTTCCGCCTTCCACTCTCCGCTGTCTCTGGCTTCTTCCGTCGCCTGGCAACCGGTTGCTTCCGGAACTCCGGATCACGTGACCGGATGGTTTGCGGAAAGGATTAGCAGTACTGTCCTTCTTTGTAGTGAATATTCGTCCTCAGTCCAATGTAGTATAGATGGGTAGCTCCAACGCGTTTCGACCTGTTAGGGTCTTCCCCTGGGAGTCCCTAGCACTGTTCGCCAATCTTTGTTTGTGGGTTCTGCGGCGTTACCTTATTCTTTAATAAACCTCTGACATGCGGCTAGATCTCTCCTGGGATCAGGAAATTCAGACATAATTGTCCTCAATTCCATCCGGGACCAGGGACAATGCATAGCAATGTCTCTGACGGGAGTGACTCCCTGAGCGTCAGTCCTCCCATTGGGGACTGTGATCACCCTGACAGGATTCAGCTCAACCACACCATCTTTTGTTGACTCTACAATGTGAGGTGCAATTGCCCGTGCATGATATACAATACCATACTTACCTGTGGACACGAGCTCACCTGACCCTCCGTTAGGGGGCTTGATTACTGCCTTTACCGATTGGGCCGTGCCCACCTGGGTGTCTCGTATGATGGCTGCTGGAAGAGGTGCCGACATCCTCCTGGGTTTACTTTCTTGCTTGTAATCCTGAGGGAAGTTTAACATGGAGTGCAACTTGCACGGGTTAGAATTTGTACGTTTATCAGTTTTCCTTCTATCATTATTACATTTATTACAATTATTCTTATCATTAATACAGTTACTAAGTGCACAATTATCATCATATCCCCGTATGTCATTCTCTGTAGCCATTGCTTCTCTAGTTGCCATATGTTTCCCGCTAAGGTGAGAACCAGCTGTGTAAGCTAATTCCCTTTGTATCTCACCTTCCTGTTGTCATATCTGTAAACAATCATAGGGGTATATTTACTAAGGTCCCGGTTTTGACCGAGATGCCGTTTTTTCATCAAAGTGTCATCTCGGTAATTTACTAAACTTAAATCACGGCAGTGATGAGGGCATTCGTATTTTTTGGGTAGTCCATGAAAATAATTACGAATGAATACACCATCGGTCAAAACGCGGCTGTTTAAGTATGAATCTCGGTCATTTACTAAGAAGTGCAAAGCCAAAAAAAATAAAACACTGCCGTGAAAAATTACAACTCGTAAAAAAGTGCTAAAAAAAAAAAACAGACCTGCTTTTTTAATCCGTGATTGTATAGGCATGCAGGGATCCATGAGATCCGTGCATGTATATCAGTGGGAAGGGGTGGGAAAGTGGTTATTTTCTAAAAAAAAATTGCGTGGGGTCCCCCCTCCTAAGCATAACCAGCCTCGGGCTCTTTGAGCCGATCCTGGTTGCAGAAATATGGGGAAAAAATTGACAGGGGTTCCCCCATATTTAAGCAACCAGCATCGGGCTCTGCGCCTGGTCCTGGTTCCAAAAATACGGGGGACAAAAAGAGTAGGGGTCCCCCGTATTTTTAAAACCAGCACCGGGCTCCACTAGCTGGACAGATAATGCCACAGCCGGGGGTCACTTTTATATAGTGCCCTGCGGCCGTGGCATCAAATATCCAACTAGTCACCTCTGGCCGGGGTACCCTGGGGGAGTGGGGACCCCTTCAATCAAGGGGTCCCCCCCCCCCAGCCACCCAAGGAACAGGGGTGAAGCCCGAGGCTGTCCCCCCCATCCAATTGGCTGCGGATGGGGGGCTGATAGCCTTTTGTAAAAATGAAAAGATATTGTTTTTAGTAGCAGTACTACAAGGCCCAGCAAGCCTCCCCCGCATGCTGGTACTTGGAGAACCACAAGTACCAGCATGCAGCGGAAAAACGGGCCCGCTGGTACCTGTAGTACTACTACTAAAAAAATACCCCAAAAAAGACAAGACACACACACCTTGAAAGTAAAGATTTATTACATACATCCACACAAACATACAAACAGACTTACCTATGGGCCCACGCAGGTCAGTCCTCTTCTCCAGTAGAATCCAAGGGGTACCTGTTGAATAAATTATACTCACCAGCTCCAGGGTCCCAGGCTCCTCGTAACATCCATTTGTAATCCACGTACTTGAATAAAATAAAAAAACGGACACCCGAGCCACGCACTGAAAGGGGACCCATGTTTGCACATGGGTCCCCTTTCCCCGACTGCCAGAAACCCACTCTGACTTCTGTCTAAGTGGGTTTCTTCAGCCAATCAGGGAGCGCCACGTTGTAGCACCCTCCTGCACGGCTGTGTGCTCCTGTACTGACTGACAGGCGGCACACGGCAGTGTTACAATGTAGCGCCTATGCGCTCCATTGTAACCAATGGTGGGAACTTTCTGCTCAGCGGTGAGGTCACTTTCGGTCAACCGCAGGGCAGAAAGTTCCCACCATTGGTTACAATGGAGCGCATAGGCGCTACATTGTAACACTGCCGCGTGCTGCCTGTCAGTCAGTACAGGAGCACACAGCCGATCAGGAGGGTGCTACAACGTGGCGCTCCCTGATTGGCTGAAGAAACCCACTTAGACAGAAGTCAGAGTGGGTTTCTGGCAGTCGGGGAAAGGGGACCCATGTGCAAACATGGGTCCCCTTTCAGTGCGTGGCTCGGGTGTCCGTTTTTTTATTTTATTCAAGTACGTGGATTACAAATGAATGTTACGAGGAGCCTGGGACCCTGGAGCTGGTGAGTATAATTTATTCAACAGGTACCCCTTGGATTCTACTGGAGAAGAGGACCGACCTGCGTGGGGCCATAGGTAAGTATGTTTGTATGTTTGTGTGGATGTATGTAATAAATCTTTACTTTCAAGGTGTGTGTGTCTTGTCTTTTTTTGGGTATTTTTTTAGTAGTAGTACTACTACAGGTACCAGCGGGCCCGTTTTTCCGCTGCATGCTGGTACTTGTGGTTCTCCAAGTACCAGCATGCGGGGGAGGCTTGCT